>NC_136932.1:8819376-8851876 GCF_949752795.1 Hyperoodon ampullatus | reverse complement strand
CGGACTCTCAACCACTGCACCACCAGGGAAGCCCCTCACCTCTTTATAAGGCCCTTCAAGCCCTCAGGGGAGGGGAGGGCCTTCCCATCAGCCCTGGCCTCCTGCTCCTGCCCCACCCCCACGCTTCCCTCCAGCTTCCCTCACCCCGTGACCAACACCAGGGGTTCTGTGCCCTCTGCTCTCCTCCCTGCTTTCCCTCCCCTCATCTTGGTTTTGCTGCAACTGGAAGAAGCACCCCTGGGTTCCCCCATCATTTTGCCTCTGGTCACTCAGAGTCCCCTGGCTGGGCTGGAGGCTCCAGCGAGTGACCCAGGCTCCTCTTCACGCCACAGTCGTCCAGCCAGGATACCCCGCCCACCGGCGTATCGTGGAGGCCTTCGGCACTGAGGTCTTGCTGGAGAATGGCGACATCGATCGAAAGGTCCTGGGGGACCTGATCTTTAACCAGCCCGACCGGCGGCACCTGCTCAACTCCATCACCCACCCCGAGATCTGCAAGGAAATGATGAAGGAGACCTTCAAGTTCTTCCTCCGGGGTAAGACCCGGGGCCTGGGACGGCGTGGGGCCCAGGCCCTTCTCCTCTGCAGAAAGGTTGGTGGGGTGGGAGGGTGGGGGGAGGAGCTGATTATCATCCAGGCTGTTGAGCTCACTCTGTTCATTGGCATCCTCCGTGCAGCCCTGTACCAGCCCCAGAGAGAAATGATGTCCCTCAACTCTTAAGGGAGCTGACAGTTTAATGAGAAGAGACACTTGAGGCTTTTGAGCCATGAACCCCAGGAAGCTGATTTTTCTAGCAGGGGTGGAAGTAATAGTAGCTGGCAAATAGTGGAGTCGTAAGACCTGAGTTAAGTCCTGGCCCTCACGGTTTCCAGCAGTGTGACTGTTGAGTGCACCCACCCCTCCGCCTGTTTCCTCCTCTGCATAGTGAGGCCAATAATGCCAACCTGGGCAAGCTCTTAGGGAGACTGAGAGTCTACGCCGTGACTGTCAAACACCATGAAAATGTAAACCACAGTCAGAGTCAGATTTGGTGCTGGTTGAGCCACCTGGGAAAGTAAGTTTGCAGAGTGTAAGGTGGGGAGGCTCTGGGCTGGCCAGGGCCGGTGGGAGTGGGTTCTAAGTGGAGGGTAATCCTTGGGGGCTGGGCCTCAGTGGAGAGAGCTAGCCTGGCGTGTGCAGGGACGGCCAAGTGATGAGGCAGGACTGAAGGAAGGGGAGAGTGTTTGAAAAGCAGGGGTCTGTGGCAGCCTTTCCCAAGCCGTATGCCACGGTCCAAGCACGGTTCTTCAGGATGGCGTTGGGCAGGGGTGACCTGATCTTTACTGTCCAGGATGGGGTCAGTCCCCAGGAGAAGGGGGAGAGCTGAGAGCAGTGGTTCAGGATCAGGCGAGAGGCTGGCCCAGGGCCCCTACAGAGCGGCCTGTCAGCCGCTGGGCCATGGAGCCTCCAGCCCAGGCTCCGGGTTGAAGGCCTGGCTGATTGTCTCCCGTCAGTCACGAGGCTGAGACTTTGCTTCCTGGAGGGTATGGGGGAGGCCTCTTGCTTTTCTTCGGGCTTTTGCACTGTGATCATGGCCAAATTCTCCCATGCGTCAAGTTCTGATGTACAGAGTGGGGACCCTCTCCCCACTCCTGTCCCCCTCTGGCCAGTACCTCCCTCCATAAGGAAAGGGATGACTTGACAGACATCCTTGATGTTGACCTTCCCCGCCCCCCAGCTCTGGCCAGGCAGGAGCTGGCTCCCAGCATCCTCCCTGCTGGACCGGCTTTTGCTCCCCATCTCAATACCTTGCTGCAGGCCTCCCTCCCTCCCTCAAGGGCAGTCTCTGGACTCTTGCTGCCTTTGTCCTGCCTCTTGTATCTGTGCCAAGACCCCTCCCGTCACTGCCCACCCCCCCGCCAGGAGCGAGGCCTTCTGTCTGTCATTCCTGCCCTTTCGCGTTCGCTCTCAGGCCAGGCGCGAGTACATCTATCTGCAGGGCTTTGAGGCACCAGTGGCTCTCCCCTTCTGAAATTAAGCATCGGATAATGTCACCCGCTCCAAAGTTCTCCCGCTGTGTCATCCACCCAACTTCCCCTCTCCCCAGCCACCGCCACTTAAATAAAAGCCAGAAAGCTCCTTTCAGCTCGATAAGGTGAAAAATGGGGACGACAGCTGTGGCTTCCACAGTCCCGGTTTTCCCCTGATGAGTATAACAAATACAACTGTCAGAGTTGGTATAATCAAACGTCAGATAAGATCACCAGCTGTTGGGAGGTCTCCGCGTAGGCAGACGGATGTCTTAATAGAGTCAGGGTGGTTTGCAGAGCTTATCAAGCAGGAGGGATGTGACAGCTGAATAGCCCTTTGCCAGCGAACCATAGAGCTGTCCGCGAGCTCCCAAGAGGGGCCGAGGAGAACGGACAGTGCAGGGAGAGGAAGGGACGGGAGTGGAGCAGAAAAGGGAGGTGAGAGGCCCGGTGAGGATCTGGTCTCAGCCCCTGTTCTGGGCTGGACAGGAGTGGGGGAGCCAGCACTGCCAGCCTCCTTCCTCCAGGGAGCTGTAGTGATAACAGCCATCATCTGTGGAGCAGTGAGTGAGGGTCTGGGTGAGGGGCTGCTGAGGGGTTTACAGGCGTTTGCTCGTGTAATCCTGACCATCTTCCTGTGAAGCGGGCCATCTGTTCACTCATTTACACAGGTGAGGTTTGGTAAGGGGCCCAAAGGGAGACAGTGGTGGCGACAAACCAAGGCGTGTCATCTGAGCCCATCTCATGACCCCCCGCTTCTCACTGCTCCTGAACCCCTGCCAGCTTTTCCACGCTTACACAGCGGTCACTGGCCTCAAGAGAACTAGGAGCCCCAGGTGTTCCTGGGCGAGTAGCCCAGGGACATGCCCGCGCACAGTGGGTGAGGGTGCACCCCCTTGGCTGGCCTTGGCTTGCAGTGGGAGGGCTAGTCGGTGCCTTTTACCCCATGGGAGTTACTTCTGTAGTATGAGTCATAACCACCCCCACCACACCCACCCCAGAATCGTGCCTGTAATCTCTGGCTGGAGGCGGCCTCTGACGCCGAGAAGCAGCCTCTTTCCCTCTGGGGCTGCTGTGGCCGCCGCCCCATAGGAGTTTCTCGTGGAGAGTCGGCAGAGAGCGCCATGCAGGACCTGGCTCCTGTGGAGAACCTATCATTTTTTTTCTCTTTTTTTGAGGAAAAGTGGGTGAAGTAGGGCAGAACAGGCCCACTTAATTCCTGGAAACTCTCTCCAGTCTCCTACAGCTCTGGCTGTGTCACCTCCCTGTTCAGAAATAACAACTCTTTGGGTTCAAGATCAAGTAAGCTCAACCCTGTGTGACTGCCCCGACCACCTTGTCAGTTTCGCCTCACTCTGCTCGGGGCCTCTGCTTCCGCCAGAGCTGTTCCCCTTCCTGGAACCCTCACCTCCGCCTGCTCATTTTCAAGTATCAGAAGTCCTACCCGCTTTTCAAGGCCAATACAGAGGCCATCCCTTCTGTAAGGTCTTCTTGGATCATCCACCCCCAAATGACTTTCTGCAGCATTGTGTTCTGAATGGCATTGGAACTGGCTGGCATTCAGCTTATGCCTCTCCCTGGAAGGTCTCCCCCTCTGCCGGGCAGCTCGTGATGGTAGGGGGCAGTGGCTTTGACTCTGTTCCCACACTGAGCACATAGTCCTGTGTGTGCTTGCAGAATTGAATTTGTGGGTTTCCTGGCCTCCCCCCAGGATACCGCTACGTGATTCTGGATATCCCCCTGCTGTTTGAGACGAAGAAACTGCTCAAGTACATGAAGCACACAGTGGTGGTATACTGGTGAGTGTGTGGCATGGCCTGGCCTGACCGAGGCTGGAAGGAGGACCCCTGGGGTAAGGCGTGTACCTGCAAAATGGCCCCCTGCATTTTGCCCTTTCCCCGCAGGGTGGCCAGGAGGCCCAGAGGTTTTGGGGAGCAGGGCCCAGAGCCTATAGAAACTGACCTCTGTGCCTGACCCAGATGTGCCTGGGAGTGGATGTGGGGGAGTGATGGCCCCCAGGTCTCTCTAGTGCTTGGGAAGGGCTCCCCCTGCTGGCTATTGGAGGCACTTCAGCCCAGATGCGGGCCCTGCCCTGGGCGACCATGTTCTTATTCATTGGTTCCCTTTTCCCTCCTGCGGCACTTCTCAACTTTCCAAACATTTATTACTTCCCTCAGTTTACCTCTCAACATAAGGTAGTCAGGACAGGAGTTGATATTTCTGAGTTATAGAAAACTCAAGGCAGGGAGTTACAGAATTTGTCCAGGGTCACCCATCGGCAAAATCTACGAACAGAAAGTTGCCGAGAAGGAGCTGTCAGAACCCAGGTAAGGAAGGAGCTTTGTTCATGTCCCCCAGGACATGAAGCAAACCAGAATCCAGGTTTGGCAAACAGAGGAGGATCAAGCTGTCAGAGAAAATGAGTCATAGTCCCAGCGGAGTGAGAGTGCAGATGAGGCGTCAGGGTGTCTCTGCCTTCCAGAAACTTCCTGGATGCCACCCATAAGTACAACAGACACAGAGGTGGACACTTGGCTCTGCAGGTACTTTGGGCACAGGGTTGCTCTCAAGAGACTAATGGTGGGGGAGTCTCCTAGCACACTGGAGGCAGGGCCTGGAGTGCTCAGTGCCCTAAGCATCACCCTGCCCTCTGCCCCAGTGCCCCACTGTGGGTTGGCATTTAAAGGCAGCCTGAATCTGCTGAGCCTGGTGCAGGGACTCAGGCATCCTCTTCGCTCCCCCACTGGCCCGTGTCTCCCCCTGTAATCCTGCAGCCTCTCTGGGTTCTTTGTTCTCTGTTTGTGAAAGACTATCAGCTGGGGCCAAGCCAACTCCAGGAGGACAGAATTCTCTTTGTCTTGGAATTTTAATACAATTGAAACTTTGTACCAAGGGATTAAAAAAAAAAAAGTCTTATTAGAGTGTAGGTGAGTAAACAAGACAGGGGCTGGTTGCGTCTGCAGTCACCAGGTGACTCCACGCTTTCCCTGCCACCTTCCTCTTCCTATGCTTTCCTTTTGCTAAGAGCAGAGATAGCTGTGGCTCCTGGCAGATAATTGCAGCTTTGTAGATTCTGCCTGCTCCCCAGGAGATCCTCCAGCCTCACTCACCAGCCAGAGCAGCCTTTCCCAGGGTCTCGGGTGCCATACATGCCCCACTTTTACCACATGTGGTTGTATGGCTCTTGAGAGATGCCCAAGAGATGAATGAGTGATTATTTGCTTTTCATAAAAGGGATCCACACTTTACAAAAATAGGGACCCCCTCGTGGACTCCTTTAACTGGCATTTGAAATAATATGGGCGTTTACCAAAGTGTGATTATACCAAAATGTGATTATTCACTTTTTCAAGGAGCTTGCCAATTGTGGGATAAATGTTTGGGCAAAAGTTCCCTTACCACAAACAACGTCAGTCTTTTAACCATCTGGGACTATCCCTGAGCTCCAGGAAGGGCTGTCAGAGAGTTCTGCCTTCACATCCCAGGAGGCCCCCGGTCTCGGCCTCACCGTCTGAAGGGTGTGCGCTCACTGGTGGCCCCAAGCCATCTCTATTCTCTCACCCAGACTTTCCCAGCCGCGGATGTGCAGTGTCCCTGACTAGGGTTGGGTATAGTCCTTGTTCTCAGCCAGGCAGGGATTGGCCCCATGACCTTGACAGTATGCTGTCCTCCTAACAAAGGAAATCAGAAGTCCTACCTACTTTCCAAGGCTAGTGCAAATGCCATCCTTCTACAAGGTCTTCCCTGATCAGTCAGCCAGAAATGACTTCCTGCCACGTTCAATTCTCAATGGCGTTGGGATTGGCTAGTGTTCAGTTATGTCTGTCCTTGGAAAGTCTGTCTTCACATCCCAGGAGGCCCTTGGATGTAGGCCACAAGTAGGAGGGGACTAAACTGTAGTCATCAAATCCTCCCATCTTATAACTGGGAAAATTCAGGCCTAGTGGCAAAGCAGAGAGACCCCAGATGGCAGAAAACAGCTGCTGCAGCCATGTCCCACCTTGTTCCTATTGAGGGGCTTAGGCATTCATAGAGATGACCCCATTCCAGAGGACAAATGGGCAGTTCCTGTGTAGCCAAAAGCAGGACAGGGAGTTTGCCGAGGAAGGACCCAGGTGGTAATATCAGAGTGCGCGAGAGAGGCATTCTTTGTATTTCCTATGGAGTTGGGAGACTGGGTGTTGCTTGGCTTACTGTGCAGTGCTCAGTCCTGTCCCAAGGACCGAGGGGATCCAGTTCTCAAGTCCTTGCTCCTCTTAGAAGCACCTTGGGCTCTGCACATCCCGCTTTATCAGTGGCATCAAGCCCAGTGGCCACCGTCTCAGCACAGTCCTTTTGCTCTGAATGTGCAGGACTGGGTGTGGGGAGACAAGGAGAGGGCTCTTTGTGGTGGACCGGGAAGCTGTTTTTGATGCCACAGGCCCAGGCCCCCAGGGGAACTGAAGGAAGTGTTTAGCTTGCAGACACAGGCCTTTCAGTAAAGCTCATCCACCCAGGGATGCAGGATATAGCTGATTCCAGGTGACCAAATCCTCCCATCTTAAAACTGGGGAGTCTCGGGCCTGGTGGCAAAGCAGAGAGACCCCAGGTGGCAGAAAACAGCAGCTGCCCCCTTTTCCCTCCCCATTTATACTAAGGGGCTCAGGTAGCCCATAGTGCTACTAGGGTGCTCACAAAGAGTGGGGTGTGGTGGGGGGAGCCCATGAGCTTCCAGGGCTGTCCACCCCTGTCACACGCCATTGGGAGGGAGGACGGGACCTGCGATGTCTGAGCAGCCCTTCTGCCCGGTCCCTAGTGACCGAGACACGCAGCTGGCCCGGCTGATGCAGCGGAACAACCTGAACCGCGACGACGCAGAGGCCCGGATCAAGGCCCAGCTGCCCCTGAAGGACAAGGCCCGCATGGCCCGCCACGTTCTAGACAACTCAGGCGAGTGGAGCGTCACCAAACGCCAGGTGGTCCTCCTGCACGCCGAGCTGGAGCGCTCCCTGGAGTACCTGCCACTGCGGCTCGGGGTCCTCACGGGGCTGGCCGGCATTGCCAGTCTCCTCTACCTGCTCACCCACTACCTCCTGCCTTCCCCCTAGCGGGACCCTGCAAGGCAGAAACTCCTGGGTCTCCATCTCCTCAGAGGCTGAAACCAGGTAATGAATGCATCCGGTTTCCTCCCAACCCCTCAACACACACACTCTGGATCTGGGCTGGAGCCCTGCACTGGGCCGACCCTTCCTCGGAGCACATCCTGTCCAAGGCAGAGAAACGGCCCTCTGTCAGCAGATGCTCCTTCCCACCTCCCCTAGCGCCCCTCCCTCTGGAACAGTGTCCATCACGGGGTGAGGAAGCAGCAATGGTAGACTCTTGTAACTTTCTTGTGGGTGGGGGTGAGGAACACCTTCAGTGGCCGTCACCAGTGTTTAAAGCTGGGAGGGTCCCTGGGCTTGAACCCTCTCCTAGCACATGCCCCGTCACGGCCAAACTCCCCTGCGTGGACCATGGGAAATCAGTTTGGACCAAGGGCTGCCTTCAAGCAGGATTCCCCTGTAGATTGAAGCCCTTGGCCAGGAGCCAGTAACAATTCCCTTGTGGGTGATGCTGTAGCAGGGCAGAGGCCAGGCTGCTTCTGGGATGACCCACTGTCGCACCGTGGCATTTCCCTAGCACTCCCTGCACCCTGCTCCCCGCCGCCTCCTACCACTCTACCTCCCTGAGCTCTTGCTAGGCTGCACGCGGTGCACCAGGCTGTTTCTGGCCTCTCTGCCTTCACCTTGCTGCTCCCCAATCTGGAAAGCCTTTTTTTTTCCCCTACAACTGGCTACCTTCCAGCTCAGGCACCATCTGAAGCCCCAGGCTGGGTTAGGTGCTCTGGGATACCCCCCGCCCCACATTTTACCTGAATCCACAGTATAATAATCAGCCAAAAACTGGTTAGTCTCTCCTACTAGACTGTAAGCCCTTTGAGGGCAGGAACTATGTCTTATTCATTTGTGTTCCTGGTGCAGAGCCTGACTCACCATTGGTGCTGAATAAAGT
Source organism: Hyperoodon ampullatus (assembly GCF_949752795.1). Taxonomy (NCBI): domain Eukaryota; kingdom Metazoa; phylum Chordata; class Mammalia; order Artiodactyla; family Ziphiidae; genus Hyperoodon; species Hyperoodon ampullatus. Next base: position 8,843,836 of record NC_136932.1, on the reverse strand, counting down.
GTGTTGATCTGAAATGCCCTGTGCTGCCTTTGTTCCCCCAGCATCACCGACTGACCGAGGTTCCCAGACTTGGCTGATACCATTGGGGTTAAACTTGGCCTCCTCCCACACTAAGACCTGTGCTCCTCACTTCCCTGGCCCCAGAAGGTACAGTTGCCTTCTGACTTCTTCTGGGGCCCCAGGAGGATTCCAGCCAGGTCCAGATGTACCTGTATGAGAGGTGGGTGGAGGTGCTGGAGCAGCCTCACATCCACATACTCCATCTTCCTTCCCCAACCCAATTAGACCAATGTAGACATCAGCTTCCCCTTGCCAGAGCCGGCAGACCTGCTGATGTGTTGATCCTGCGGCCAGCAGCCTATTAAGACCAGAAATGAGTGTGACAAATGCGACTGCTGTGGTGGCCATACTTAGTGCCCCCTTTCGCAGAGCCGCTCATACTTCAGAGTAGCTCATTAACTCACTGCAAACCCGCGGGGGGCAAAGGCTGGTAAGGTGGTGGCAGGCTGTGGGGTGAGGGCCAGGGCGGGATGAGAATGGCAGAGGGCACCCGCTTCTCCGGTTTGAGACCTGGCAAGAGCAGGTAAGGGAGGAAAGGCATGGACCCCTCCCAGTGCCCTGTTACCTAGTCATTGAGAAGATGGCGCTTCGTGAAGGCGTGACATGCCGGACGCTGCTGGATGTATGGCACCCGGAGGTAACATAGCATTGATTATTCTGATTCCAGGCCCAGAGGGATGATCTGATGCGGGTCAGAGCCAGGCTTCAGAGCTCTGCCCACTGTGTCCCTGGGCCTGCCTGGAAAGGGCAGACCTGGCATCGCTCTGGCCCACTGGGCTTTGTTTCCTACTCGTTTGACCTCTTGACTTCATGATGCTTATGTCAGAGAACAGCGAAAGCCCTTCGCAAACTATAAAGTTCCAGAGTTATTTTCCTCCCTGACCTAGTCTACTGAGTTTCATGCCAGAATGTCAGAGAATGGCCAGCCTGTTAAGGTGCGGAGAAAATGCCATCCCGTCCTCCCCTTGCCCTGGTCCTGCTACAGCTCCCGCTCACCTCCTCTTGCCTCCCTCTCCACGGCCTCCCTTTCCCAGGCTTGATGGCCCCAGACGGGCTTACAAGAATCCTACTTCCCCTGGGGCATCGCTTCATGTCTAGGTCGCTCGGGAGCCCCTTGGATACAGCAGGAGCCAGGACCCCGGGAGCCCCGGCCCCGCGCCCGGGCGGGCGGTCTCCCCTCCGGCCGGCAGGTGGCAGCACGCACCCAGGTTGGGGTCGGGCCTCGGCGGCAGGCGCTCGCCGAGCGGTTACTAACTTTCTCCCGGTGGCGTTTCCGCCTCTCCTACGGTGCCGCGGCGGCGTCAGATCCCCCCGCCAGCGGCGGAGGCGCGGGCGCTCGGCCCCGGCCCGGGCGCTAATCAACAAACCGTGCGGCTCGCTGCGTCCTCTTTGCTGGAGCTGCAGGCACCCCGCGCCCCTGGCGCCGCGGGGCGGACGGATGTGTCCCCATTGCACCCCGTGCGAGGGCGACCGGCACGCTCCCCAGGCCTCCCACCCTCCAACCGCGCGCTCGGGCCCTGCTCTCCGTTCACCCACTCTGGGCCTCACCGCCCCGGCGCGGAGCAGTAAAGACGCCAGCGAGGGCTGCAGGCGCACCGGCCTCCCGGCGGCGGGGGGATGAAGGAGACAGGCGGGCCCCTAAAACCATCCCCATCCCCAGGCCCAGGCTGGCCCTAGGGTACTTAGCAGAGCCTTACAGATTTCAAAGCACATCCCGCAGCTATCTCCTTGAAGTCCCCCAACTCTGAGAAGGAGTGCAGGAGGCTCAGAGGTTGAGCCACGGGGGCCCAAGTAACCAACAGGCATAATCCCACGCTCTGGACTCCCAGTACAAGGCCCCTCCCACTACCTGCACTGTCCCCATTAATGACGCCTCGGGTCTTTAGCTACCAGTTACTGTCAACTCTTCTTCAGACGCTCAGTCTCTCTCTGTCCTTGGGAGGGTGAAGGGAGGAGCAGGGGGAGGTTTGGGACACTCCATAACAGGCCACCAGGGCTAGAAATTGGATGGGAGAGGGACAGCCAGGGCTGCTGTCACAAAGGCACTCCAGGTCAGGAGGAACCAGTCCCAGGAGCAGCAGAGGCAGTAGGGTGGCAGGGATGACCCGAGGCCTCGGGGCCACATGGGGTGGGCGGGGGACACCCCGGAGATGGCAGATGGAAAGGAGCAAAGTGCAGGAGCTGCTGAGGCTCCGCGGGCCGCTCTCCTGCTCCTTCCCCGGGAAGGGGAGCTGCGGCTGGTGGCTCCTCTGTCCCGCCCGCAGAGCTGAGGCCGCACCCAGCTGGGGCCCAAAGAGCCTCCTCCCTTTGCTCCCCACCCTCCCTCCCCATCGCTCAGATTCCAATACAATTTCCAGCTAACCAGCATGTCAATAGAACAAGTCGGGCAGCCGGATTGCTGGCCAATTACAGGAAATCATTCTTCTCCACAGCTCAGAGCCCAGGGAGAGGGAGGGAGGGAGGGAGGGAATGTGAGGGAGCAAGCCCCCAGCTTGCAGGCTGGGAAGGGGCTCTGGCTTTGCGTGGGGCCTGCTGCAGCCCCAGGGAGGGCCTGGGGCGGGGAGAGCAGGGGTAGATGGGGAGGTTTCTGGTGGTGGCCCAGCAGGGGTTCTTCCTCATCCTCAAACATGGCCCAAGCCACAAAGAGAGAGAATGGGACTGAGGGCTGGTGAGGAGGGCCCAGGAGGTGAGGCATCTGCTTGGAGTAGACGGGGGTGGGAAGGGGGGATGGTGAGACCAATCTCCCCCAGAGCCCTGTGTTTGGGAATGGGGTTGGTACCCAGGCCTCCCTGGCCCGGAGGATCCCTGCAGGGCCATCTGAGTACCTGGAAGCTGGGGCCCACACGGGCAGGACCTTGCTTCCACACCCAACCGCGGACCAAGGGGACCCTGGGGGGACAGGGAGAAGGGGCTTAAAGAGGAGGAGGGGAGGAAAGGGGCTGCAGCCTGCAGCTACGTGGTCCAGCAGCAGCCTCACTTGGTGAAGAGGTAAGTCTGGTAGCATCCTTCCACCCCAGAAGGTGGGGCACAGATATGTGGGAGGGGACAAGGGCTTCCTCACTTACCTTCCCAGCCCCTCTGCCTTACTTCCCAGCTCTGGCCCTTAAGAAACTTTCACTCAGATGAAAAGGTCCCAATCCCCACCCCCTCACTTTCCATCCATCTGAATCTACCCCTACCTTCCATTCTGACCTGGAGGCCTGTTTGTCACCCACACCCCCATCCACATCCCTCATCATATCTGTCCCAGAACTGCCTTAACTACTCCCAGGCTGCCCCACCCAGCAGACCCTGAGGTCCCCCTGCTTCCCAGCACCAATGATTAGCTCCCTTTACCAGTGCTGGAGTCTCTCCCCCAAAGTAGTGAAAGATCCTCAACAGACAGAACTAACTGTACCCAGTGACTTCCCTGGTGACGCAGTGGTTAAGAATCCGCCTGCTAATGCAGGGGATTTTTTTTTTTTTTCTGATTACACCTGTTTAATTAATTAACAATACAGCAATTTTAACAGGGTACTATGTTTATCTGGAACCCCGATATGAAGCAGCTGTGACCCAGTGATCCCTTTCCCTGCTCCAGGCTATAGCCACCTCCCCAGGACCCCTCCCCAATTTCTCAGCATCTTGCCCTGTCTCCTTCAGACCCCCGCCCTTGGAGGGGCTTGGGTTGGATTTACCCCTGGTGCTTTGGCCAACCCAAGGGTACACAGGTGGGCAGACACCAGAGAGGAGACAGACCTCTGCGCCCAGTGACCCCAGGCACCCAGCGGCTCTCAGGAAAGAGGCTGAGCAAATGCTCTTGACTGCCAAGGCCGGCCTCAAAGTGGTGGGTGCGTGGGGAGAGGGAGTCAGCGCCCTGGGACCCCTCCTTCCCCGGGATCCCTGCCCGAGCACACAGGCTTGGACGTCCGCAATGCGGCTGTCAGGGCTGGCCCTGTTTGTGTCCCCCGCTTGGCACAAAGCGGGCGGCCTCGGCTCTGCGAGGCTGAAACCTCGCCGCGGCTCCAAGCTGGTGGAGCCGCCTTCGCGGGCCCTCCCTCGGGCGCTGCCTCTGGCGGGCCCGCCGCCCGGTGCTCGGCGATCCGGAAGAGGGCGCCCGGCCCGCCCTCGTCCACGGTGCCCCGCGGCCGGCGCGCCGCTCTCCGCAGCCCGCAGGCTCCGCGCCATTGATCGGGCCGCGGGGACCCGGGCGCGCAGCACCCCCACCCCCTCGCTTTTCGCTTTTAATTGAAGTTTGAGCAGAGTGCGAAGCGGGCAGAGGCAGAAACCAAATATTTAGTTGCTGCAAATTGGCACCTCCAGATCAATTACCCGACCCGTGTCAGGGCCTGGGCCGCTCCCCGCGCCCCGCGGAATCTCAATGCGTTGCCGCAGCCGCGGCCGCCCGCGCCGCCCGCCTCCATTCCGCCGCCCGCTTCTCATCAGCTCCAGCCCTACATCACCCGTGGCCGCGAGGGGAACAAATTTTCAATGGGAAAAGTTCCCTGGGAGGGTCCTCGTTGCTGACTCCCGCCGCGCCCTGTGCTGTCTGCCCCCCACCCGCCCGCCCCGGCCGTCATCCAGCCTGTCAGATGGGGGCAGCCCGGGAGGAGCAGTGAGATAAAGAGGGAGCTACAGAGCAAGGACTCTGGGTCACATGGACTTGACCCAACCCTAGTATCTCCACTTATCCTCTGGGTGACCTCGGAGAAGTTGCTTATGCTCCCTGAGCCTCGGTTTCCCCGTCTGTAATATGGGGCTCAACCTTCACGTTGCAGGGTTATGGGGTCAACACGGCAGAGGGACCCTGCCCTGCCCTGGGCTGGCATATCGTGGCTTTACTTCTCAGCCCTGCAAGAGGGGTAAAATAGCTTCCAGAATGAAGTGAGGGACACTGGAATTGTAAGCACTTCAGCCAAGCTCCTGGAGAACAGCAGAGGGAAGGCAGGGGGGCAGCCAGCCCCGCAGAGTCCCTGGCAGAAGCCGGGCAGGCGCGGGCACCTGGGTCAGCCTCCATCACGGAATGTCTTGACCTCCAGCCTAGGTACATCTGGGCACAATCAGAAGAGGAACTGCTTCTCCAGTACCAAGGATGGAGAGTTAGCTGGGCCTGGAGGTGAGCCATGCCCTCAAGGCTGGGCCGGGGAAGGAGGCTGGAGGGGTCTGAAGGTCACCAATGGCTGAGTATCAGGAGGCTGCGCCCATGGCAGGGGCCCGGAGGTGAGCTCTGCGGAGGAATCAGGAATTGGGCTGTAGTTGAGGCTTGCCTTTTCCCTGCTCTATGACCCTGTGCAAGTTCTTGAACCTCCGTTTTCCAATGTGTAAAATGCGGCTGACATCCTCTCCCTCCCAGAGTATTTGTGAAGAATAAAGGAGATGATGTATTTATATGAGAGGGAAGGAAACTCGCCGACAGACATGGAGAGAGTGGTGCTGAGTCCATGTGAGTTCCCACGCTCAGCACTGCTTCCATTCCAAGAGCTTCCTTGGGGGAACTGGAGCCAAATGGTTTGGCATTTTTATTTTTTTTTATTTATTTTTTGCGGTACGCGGGCCTCTCCAGTTGCAGAGCCCAGGCTCCGGACGCGCAGGCTCAGCGGCCATGGCTCACGGGCCCAGCCGCTCCACGGCATATGGGATCCTCCGGGACCGGGGCATGAACCCATGTCCCCTGCATCAACAGGTGGACTCCCAACCACTGCGCCACCAGGGAAGCCCATTTTTAAATGGCTGCCCCACCAAACGGAGTGACTCGCACTCTGGGTGGGAGGGGAGGTGTGGCGGGAGGCTGTGGTTGCCATGCTTAGGGCTCTGAGAGCCCTTCCTTACCCATCTCACCTTAAAGAATCAGAATCTCCAGACTGTCTGTCCTCCTTCCCGCCTCCGCCTCCCCCCAGCCAGAGACCTATGCCCCCAGGGCAGGAGTCACCTCAGGGCAGGAGGCACCCATGCCTGGGGGAAAGTTTTTTCCCATCAAACTCAGGGTCCAGATGGAAGGCAAGGCTGAAGCCTTGGGAAGTAAACTCACTTCTCTCCTTATTGAATTTCCCAGCTGTGAAATGGGACCATAAGTTGTGAGCCACTAATCACAAGGTGCCTTTTGGACTGATGGGTGACTTCTAGAAGTTACTGAATCCATTGCCCCACTGTCCACACACATCCTACCCATCCCTTTTGCACACCTGCCACAAGATTATCTCCGCTGGCAAGACAACCCCACCACCTCCTTGGGGATGGCAGCCACCATTTGTCAAGTCAGGAAGTCCATCTGACAGTCTACCTTAAATGTCTCACTGCTTCCTTCAGGGAAAAGTTAAAGAATGAACAACAAAAGATAAAATGCTTATGGATAGGCAATGCCACACTATTTTTTAAAAAGACCCCCGAAGAGGGTGTGGGGTGGGAATTACCTTCGGACACAATGCTCTTTACACTAAACATCTTGGCGATAAATATAGCTGTGTAATTCTTTTTTCTCCTTGGCAGAGAGAAAGGCTGAGGCTGGGCAGCAAGGCAGAGGGACCCGAAAACATACATCAATATGTGACTTTAATATATGTGCTCTCGGTGTCTGTGTGTGCTGGGGGATTATTAGTAACCTTGATTCCAGCTCAGTGTCCATGTGAGGCTGGGAGACGCATGGCCCCCAGGGAGGAGAAGAGAAATTAGGAAGCCAAATTCTTCTCCTGATTGACACCTGGGTAAACATTATCCCTGGCAGAAGGGGAAGAAAAAAAATCAATGCTGGGTATTTTTATCACGTTCCAGGGACAGACGTGGAGGGGGGCGTAAATTAAAGAAACAGTTCCCCCAACAGAGCCTCATTGAATATGCTCGTCTCCAAGGAGGTGGCAAAAGGGTTGGAAGCCAGGTGGGGAGGGCAAGGGGAAGATGGCGAGTGGGAGGGACAGCGGGTGCGTCCCAGGGAGCATGGCCGTTGCTTCTCATGCTCTGGAGCACTTATTTGTGTGGCAGCAGGTACAAAGGAGCCCACTGTTAATGACAGGGCAAATGCACCAGCTTTGGCGGGGGAATCAGAGGCCACAGGGTCTAATGTCAGTCTCTGGCTTCAGTGGAGGACCAAGAGGCATTAGTCGTTTTATTTGTATTTTTTGGCTGTATTGGGTCTTCATTGCTGCGCGTGGGCTTTCTCTAGTTGCAGCAAGTGGGGGCTACTCTTTGTTGCGGTGCGCGGGCTTCTCATTGTGGAACACGGGCTCCAGGCGCGCGGGCTTCAGTAGTCGTGGCTTGAAGGCTCAGTAGTTGTGGCACATGGGGCTTAGTTGCTCTGCGGCATGTGGGATCTTCCCAGACCAGGGACTGAACCCGTGTCCCCTGCATTGGCAGGAGGATTCTTAACCACTGCGCCACCAGGGAAGTCCCAAGGCGTATTAATGCAGTTGTCAGGGGGATGTTTCTAGCAGGAGCTTTCCAGAGCATGGGGAGGGGAGAGTGGCTTCGGTGGGGGCTGGGAGGAGTGAGTGGCCCAGGGAGGTGGGGCGGGGGGCGGGTCAGCACCAACGTGGAGAGAGAGAGGCATCTCTCTGGATTGTCTTGGAAAAAGCCGGTCTCCGTTCTACAGTCAGGAAAACCTGGCCTCCACTCCTTTGTATCTGGCCTCCACCTCTTCCCGGCTATATGACCTTGACCAAGTCATTGGACCTCACAGAGTCACACATTTCCTATCAGTAAAATGGAGGCAAGTAGACCCCACTCCTCTCATCTTACAGAGTTTTTAATGAGACTATACAAAGTACTGAAGTGGTAAGGGGCTATTGCTATCTAGAGCAGCTCTGTCCGATAGAGATATAATGCAAGGCGTAAGCATGCTTGGAAAGGTTCTAGTAGGCACGTTTAAAAAGTACAAAGAAATTGGTGGAATTAATTTAAATCATATTTTTAAAATTTAACCCAGTATATCTAAAATATTATCATTTCAACATGTGGCACTAGTCACATTCCAAGTGCTCAGTGGCCACATGTGATGAGTGGCTACCATATTGGACCAGCACAGATCTAGAATAAAAAGCCCACAGGGGAGGGGCTTCTGCCTCCGTGACAGTGGGGAGGGGCCCCTTTGAAATGCCAGGCAGAGCACCCCTTTTGGGGGGGGGCGATTTTATAGCTACAAAAGGGCCACAGCGCCCCCGCAGGAGGCTCCCTGGGGGAGGCAGAGTGACAGCAGTGGTCCTCCCTCAGGAGGCTCACCATAGGTCCCCAGATTTGGGCAGGACCTGGGGCTGGGGTGGACCCTGAGCTCCCGGTCTGGCATCCCCCAGGCCTTGGAGCAGCCTGGTGTGGAGGGAAGAGCCTGCCAGCTGGACTTGGACACTCTTTTCATTCCTGGTGCTTCTGCTTCCTGGCTGTGGGATCTGAGGCACAGCCCCTCTCTGAGCTCCACTGTCGATCAAATGGGGATGGTCATGATCAACACTATTTCAACAGGGGTAGAAAGGCTTCTTACACGAAGAATGTATGCTTCCGAAGCCGTGAGCATGGGCGAGGGAAAGAGAAAGTGAGGAGGGAGGGCAGGGGAGCCCCTTCCAAGGCCGTCCCATCCTGGGTGGCTTTTGCTGGGTGTGTTCTCAGGGTCTGCAGGGGCCACCCTCCTCCTGGGGGAGGCTGGCTTCCGCTGCAGGAAGAAGGCAGGAGCAGAGACCCAGGAAGGGTGTGATTCCCCAGGAGTCACACAGCAAACCCAGAAACAGCTTTGCTGGAGCTCCCTTCTTTGGGGCCAGGACACCTGGGTCCCGCTTCTCAGCTGCTCTCAGCACTAGGATTTGTGAAAAGGATTGAACAGGGCTACTTCAGGGCAACTCAAAGGGAGTTCAGTGCTGGCAGGGAGGCAACTCTCCTGGGTCTAGCCAGACATTTTTTGCTGATGCTGGGAACCAGGGAAGGGCGCCTGGCAGCCTGGAGCTCTCATACCCGGGCTGGCTGATCCTGGGCCCAAGTGGCCCCAAAGTCCCCATTACCCACTGGTCCTCCCTGTCCTGGCTGCAGAATTGTCCTGCCAGGGGAAGGATATGCGGAGAGGCTCCAGGCTGCCCAGGACCAAGACCATGGTGAACTTTCAGTTACAGCTTTTGCAGACTCTGCAACTAAACAGGAGACTTGGGATTTTAAGGTGATCTGAACCCTAGGAGGTCCAGCAAATGGGCTTCAGGAGATCCGTGAACACGCCTCCTGTCCCCATCACTGAAGTCAAAATTTTGAGTCTGTGCATTTTTCTAAACTAAGGGTCTAAGCTTTTGTCAAGGCTTAAAGAGATCTATGACTCCTAAGAGTAAGAACCACTGCTCTAGACACACACACACACTCACAAATACATGTAAATATGTATATACATAACCACACGTACGCACATAGCCCCCTCCCCCCATACACACACACACACAAATACATGTAAATATGTATATACATAACCACACGTACACACATAGCCCCCTCCCCCCATACACACACACACACACTCACAAATACATGTAAATATGTATATACATAACCACACGTACGCACATAGCCCCCTCCCCCCATACACACACACACACAAATACATGTAAATATGTATATACATAACCACACGTACGCACATAGCCCCCTCCCCCCATACACACACACACACACTCACAAATACATGTAAATATGTATATACATAACCACACGTACGCACATAGCCCCCTCCCCCCATACACACACACACACAAATACATGTAAATATGTATATACATAACCACACGTACACACATAGCCCCCTCCCCCCATACACACACACACACACACACACACACACTTTCTCTCTTCCTGTTTCAGGTCTCTTCCATCTTGGATCCATCCCGCACAGGGCTGCCCCCACAGACATCCTGTCTCCAAAAAATGCTGTAAGCCCATTCTTTCCAGTTAGAGACTGGCAGTGATTCCCAGTGCCTACCAAATTCAACTGTGGACCCCTGGGTTTGGCATTCAAAGAGCCCCCCTAGCATAGAGCCCTCTCTTCCTGCCACAAACGGGAACCTTGTTTTCAGCCCAGCTTGTGGGGTCAACTAACCTGCTGTACTCAGTCCACCCTCCCTGCCTTCCCCCCCCCGGACATTTTCTCCTCCTGAGACACCCTTCCCCTCCACACCCCCTCCTACTTATTGGAATCCCAAGGCCTACAGGACCTGGCTCACACGCTGCCTCCTCCATGAAGCCTTCCTCAACCTCATCAGAAGTGCCTGCCTTGCTCTAGTCCATCTCCCACAGTCCCTTGCATGGCCCAGGCCCCGAACCCTTATCTCTCACGGCCTCAGACTCTGGGTCACCAGAGACGGCACTTAGCTTGTCGCCCAGTGGAAACTGTAAGCCCCTGGCAGGCAGGGCCTAAGGGGAGGGGGTGTCCGTGAATCCTCTCTGAATCCGTCTCCCACCACCACACTTCCCGTCCTGCTCACCTTCCCCCAGAACCAGGTAATACCAAGGTCGGATGGGAGAAAAAATAGATGAAACATCACTTTGCAAATCACAATGTAAACTCTGCTCAGGTGCTCCTCTCTTCCCAGTATTCTTCCTGGACCCCTGCCCGCCCTTGGCTCTGAACCCTCTGGCCCCTCCCCCTCCCCCCAACTCCAGGTGTCCAGAGCCTGAGCGGCTCGACTGGAGAGACGTGTCTCTCTGTCTCTGAGTCCTGATCTCTGTCTGTGTTCCCAGGAGACATCTGGCCTCCCTCATCAGACTGGGATCACTGGGAATGTGAGGACCTACCTTTTTTGTCTTTTTGTTTTTCTTCCTTTCCTTTTCCCATTCCATTCAAATAAGGATTTCAAACAGCTTTCAGAGACACACGTGACAAGATAAAAAATGAGAGAGGAAGCTGGGGTGAAAGAGTCCCGATTTCTCTTTCCCCAGGTGCTGTCTCTGGCACCCAGCAAAGGGCAGCTTTCAGAGCGGCCCATCCTGGGCCTTTGCTGAGCCCATTCAGCCTCCTTCCCTGGGACTCAGGTGCGGACTTGGCCAGCGCCCTCCTCCCTTGCCAACCCGCCAGGCTCCGCTGCCAGCCCCGGCCCTGCCAGTCCAGCTCGCCTCACCCGGCCCTTCATGCTCTGGCTCTTTCTCTCTGGCTCCCATTTGCAACCACAGCGCATCTCAGCTGTCTGATTAACTCAATTGATTAATTAAGCTCTAATGAGATCTGTGACTCACCCCTGCAGCTGCTGACCGGGAGGCCAGCCGTGCCAGGAAGGGCGCGCGGGGTGGGGGTGGGGGGGCACAGGCATGGGCTTAGGAGGGCCCAGGGGGCAGGAAGCTCAGTGGTTGGTGCCACTGATAAGGGAAGCACAAACCTTGCCCAGGGCTAGGTCTCCTCCAGAGCCCTCATGGAGGAGGGGCGTTCTGTGGCCTCTCTGGGCCAGCCAGTCAGTTCCAGAATGACACAGCTAGCACAAACCCTGCCGAAGGCAGGGGAACAGGGCAGGTATTGACGGGCTGAGACGTGCAGGAAGGGGACTAGACATCACCCTCCCACCCCCCCACCCCACCCCCCGGCCCTGCCCAGAGTCTCACTTTGACTCCCTGGGCCTGGAGTGCCCGAGGCCCAGCAGGTACTCGTCTTGTGGAAGCTGGACCCTGACCACAGGAGCCAGGCTTAGCCCTCCCAGCAGCTGCCAACTCCGAGGTTTCTCCCACCCCAACTCCCAGCCCTGCGGTCAAGGCACCTTCTTCCCTGCCCCCGCTCAACTGGCTCCCATACCAAATAACCACAAGGGCCCTGCAGAGCAAGTCCTGAATTCCATCCAGTTCCCTGCCCCGCCATCCTCCCCCACCAACCCTGACTGTGGATTCACCCCTCCCCCAGACTCTATCCCCTTGTCTGCGCTGGGGGACCAATGCCCCCCATTAACAACAATAATCAGTGGAATGGAATTTTCCATCTCACAAAGTACATCCATATCAGTTCCTCTCCAGAATCCTGAAAGGCAGAGCAGGGAGTCCATTCTAGAAATGAGGAAACTGAGACCTCAGCTTGCCCAAGAGGACACCTGTTTTTTTGCTTGTGTCCCGGCCATTGCATTCATCTTGGGAAAACACGCCTCTTCAGCTTTGACGCCTCGGCTTAGAGGTCACTTCATCCAGGAAGCCCCGCCCCCGCCCCGCCCCATCTCTCCAGCTGCAGGTAAGGGCCCTCCTCTCATGTTATAGTTGTTCATTTGTTCATATCTGCCATTGGGCCATGAGGGCAGTTGCTGCCGTGTCAATCCTTGATCATCCCTGCATCCTGCTCAGGGCTTCACATGCAGCAAGAACAAATGAACATTCAGAGAAGGAAGGAAAGAAGGAAGAAGTGAATGAACCACGACAAGTGGCAGATATTCTGATCCCCAGCCTCAGCCTCGTGCTGGGAGGGACAGGGCAAGGCAGCCCAGTGTGGGCATTTCAGCTGTGGGTGCGCAGGGAATCCGCTGTGTGCGTGGTCCATTAGACCAGAGAGCAAGCAGGTAAGGCCTTCCCCTCCCCTATGCAGGGAGAATATGGTGGGACTGACCCAGGGAATCATGCGAGGTGGGGGTGGGCAGGGCGGGAGAGGGTGGGGAGAGTGTAGCTCTGGGGTATTGGGGCTCCTTCAGGGGAAACAGGAAACCTAGAGTGGAGACAGAGCAGTAGCTGGAGAGTAAGACCTGGCTGGAGTCCTAGCTTTGTTTGACCCCTTGGTAGACGTTGGCCTCCCCATTTAGGCCTGTGAATTGAGAAAGTCTGATGACATAATCTCTGGACCCGCTGCCCTCCTGATGTGGGCTGGGAGCCCTGCGACCTCAAGAGACATTGTGACCAGAGGAAGTGAGTGAGATGGTGACGGACAACAGGAGTGGGGTTTGTGACACCCCTGCTGCTGCAGTGGGAGGGGTGGTCACAGCCAGGAGCCTCTGATCCCCAGGAAGAGCCCCTCCCACCCCAGCGCCTCTGCTATCGCCACTCCTCAGGTTCAATTACCAGATCAGCTTTCAAATCGGGCTCCAGCCAGTAACTTTACAGGAGAAAATGATTGTGTGATTATTTCAACCTTGCTCCAAACAACGTTTTAATTGGATCTGGGAAAAGGCGATTTGGGCACCGGAGGGTCCATGCGAGGGCAGGCGCGGGAGCAGCAGCCTGGGAGTGTCAGGCAGCGCCTGCCGGCCCCTGAACTTTGAATGGTGGTACATGCTTCCCAATCACTCCCCAGACCCTCACCCTCTCCCTGATGTTCCGCCTGCGTCCAGGGTTAGCCTCAGCAGGAAAGAAAACATTGGTGGTGGTGCTGGTAAGGGGCATTTCCCAGGCAAGCAGGTTGGGGGAGCAGACAGGATCCAGCAGCCGTGTTTCCTGCCCAGAGCACCCCGTCAGTCACTTGGAAAACTGCTTTTCTGCCAATCTCCTTTCTCTGCCTTCAGCTCCAGCCCACCCGGGGGTAAACTTTTGCTCAAACAAGTTTAGCCCTGAGGAAGCAGCATTGGAAAGAACATCTGCTTTTCCAGAACCCAGCAGAGCCTTCTAGAGGGATTTGGGATTACCTGCTCCAGGGATCACCCAGCCAGTTTTCTCCTTATTAGATAGTCGAGATTTGACTACATAGTAATCTTTCTGAGCCTCAGTTTCCCCAGCTGTCAAAGAGAGAGTTGGTCCTAGGTGACTCCTGAAGTCCCTCCCAGCTCTGAAGGAAGCCATTTCAGCTAATTCCCTGCGTGTCCTCTGTGAGGCTGGGGAAGTCCAACCCTAGATCCTCAGTGGCCAGTTCCGTGGAGACGTGTGGGCTCCAAGCCTTGCAGGGCCCTTCTGCCTGGCAGCTGAGGAGGTTCCTCCTCACCCCTGAGCCAGCGCTCGGCCAGGTGCCAGGTAGGGAGACTAAGCCTGGAGTTGGGGCAGGAGGGCAGGGGCGGGTGTGCCCCAGAGGTTGAGGGGTCTGGAGGAGGGACGAGGGATGGTCCACCTCTGACTCCATCTCCGTGTGTCTCGAGGCCTGGCTTTCCCAGGATTCCCTCTAAAGACTTACCTGTTACCTTAACAAACACCATGTCATCTTTTTTTTAAAAATAAATTTATTTTATGTATTTTTGGCTGCATTGGGTCTTTGTTGCTGCGCGCAGGCTTTCTCTAGTTGAGGCGAGCAGGGGCTACTCTTCGTTGCAGTGTGCGGGCTTCTCATTGCAGTGGCTTCTTTTGTTGCGGAGCCTGGGCTCTAGGCATGCAGGATTCATGGTTGTAGCATAGGGCTCAGTAGTTGCTCCGCGGCATGTGGGATCTTCCCGGATCAGGGCTCGAACCCATGTCCCCTGCATTGGCAGGCGGATTCTTAACAATTGCACCACCAGGGAAGCCCATCACTTTTTAAAAATTGCTTACAAGCTGCCATTTTGGAGACTGTGCTCTGGGGAGCTACTCACAGCAGGAGTGAATGTGTCCCCCACACACACCTTGCCCCCAAGACGTGGACACTGGGCCTGCAGGGAGGACTGGCCAGGCCCTGGTGGACCTCAACATCTGCCAGTCATCAGCAAGGGTTTACCGGGCACTTGCTGGGCATGGGTGGAGGGACAGTGAGGCAGGTGGAAAGGGAATAGAAAGCGTTGGTTAAACTCATACACCAGTTATTAAGCGCCTACTGGGTGCCAGGCATGGGACCAGTTATATCAGGGGGAAGCTGACAATCTTCTGGGAGACAGGACACCCCTTCCCAGAATAACCTGAAACTCTGAGACTTCACAGAAAAGACGGTGAAGAAAGAAGGCCTCAAGCACTTAGGAGCCATCAATCTCAATAAGACGAAGCCAGGTGGACTTCCTGCAGGAAAGGGGTCTGGGCCCGGTTTGGCCGTGGGGAGGTTGGCGGGCTTTCTGAAGAACCACACAGCTGAGATGCACAGGGAGAAGAGGCAGGCAGAGAAAGAAGGTAACCTTCATGTTCATGTTCGTATCTTGTGCCTCACGACACCCCCTGGGGTGGGGTGCACATACGACCTCCATTTTACAGACTAGGGTCCTGGCCGGCAGCACACACGGTCAGGAGGGGCAGGACGCAAGGTCTGCCTGCCCCTCACAGCCTGTGCTTCTGGCATTCCCTGGGCGGGCCTCTCGCTGAGAGCACCAGCAGGCAGAAGCCCAGGGCTCTGTCGGGAATTAGGAGGCCGGTTCCAGGGAACTTCTGGGATGCAAGAGGATTCGGGAATAGGATCTGAGACAAACAGGACCCCACCCTCCTGGCGAGTGCCTGCTTAGGGATGGGGTTTCAGAGGTGCAGATCACAGGGGAAAATTATATCGTCAAAGAGGAAAATCGGCGCTGCCGTCCCTCCTTCACTCATTAATTTCTGGGGAAGTATGAGCTGTCAGCAAGCAGCGGCCTCCAATTCAAATTACAGAATCTGAATTCTTAATTTCTCCTAATCCATCAGTGAGCTGCCTTCCTGGGCTAATATTAGCAGCGCTGGCGAGTCTTGTCGCGGACTCACTGATGTCTCCCTCCCCCTGAAGAAAGCCCTAATCGATATAGCCGGCCCTGGGGTGGACCCCTCGGAGGCAGGCACCCCCTCCCCACTCCCCAGCTGCTTCCAATTCCAGGAAGAGAGTGTGGAGTTTGGGGGGAGTCCCTGGAGAGACGGGAGAGCAGAGGAGAGGTAGGGAAGATGGAATCAGAGCCTGAGAGAGACTTGGAACAAGGGAGGGAGGGAGGGAGGGTGAGATGGGAGGAAAGACAAAATTAGCGAGACTCAGAGAGGCAGAGGCAGAGAGTGATGGAGAGACGGAGCCAGAGGTCCCAGGAGACGGATGGAGACCGATGTGCAGAGGAGAGAGAGAGCCCTCCGGAGCCTAGGGCCAAAGCACACACTGACTTTCTTCAGGGAGAAAACACAGCAAAGCGAAAGCAAAGCCCCATAGAACTCCCACGGCACCATGGGGAGTGTCGTGTCCCACGGAGAACGTGGCCCCCAGAACACCGGGCCCACTAGTCCCCTTTGCCTAGAGGTTTTCTGGAGTCAGGCGCCTCTAATCAAATCATAGCACAAAGGCCTCCTCTGCCAGGAAGTCCTCTTGCTTTCTATCTGGCAGCACTACCTCTTTACCCTTGGGCAGTAGCGCCCTCTCCTGGTCAGCTATCTGGGTCCTGGAGGCACTCTGTACCGCTGTCTCTCTGCACAGGTGGGGAAATCACGGTAGATGAAAGAGCCGGGATGGCCCCTAGGCTGAGCACCATCTGTGCGTCTCTGATTTCTCTCTTCAACAAGGCCAAGAGGTAGGGACTGTTATTACCGCCATGTCGCAGGTGAGGAAACAAGCACAGTTATGCCACTTGCCCAAGGTCATGGAGAGTAAAGTAGCCATGTCAGGATTTGAACCCAAGTAGGCTGACTCCAAAGCAAAGTGGTTAACACCATATGACAGGACCTTGGGCAAAAATTCCATGGGATTGTATATGGTGTGGTCCCTGTCCTTGCTGAGCTATGGAAGGGTGAAGGATACACCAGGCCAGTCCCATGACATCCTCACATGACCCCGGTTCCATCAGCCAGTCTTCTTATTACCTTCCAAGCAGCCTCGTAGCTTCTAGTCCCCTCATCCAGCTTGAACCATCTCCCCGAATCTGACCCTTCATCCAGGAGGCCTGGTTCAAGTCAGGCCTTCAGCTGGTCACTTTCCTGTAGTCCCTGTCCCTGACTCTGGTGGCCTGTCCCTCCCTGGCCGGTCCTTGCTCTTTCTGTGAATGTCCTACCTTCTCAGCAAGTGGTGAGCCTCTCTGTGCACAGCACGTGTGCCTCCGATGTCCTAGGTCCAGCCTTGCCCACTCGAGGGCTCAGTAAATATTTGTGGACTTATCAACAGATTGATTGGTGCAATGAAGACAGGAGGCCTGGGACAAAGATGCCTAAGAACTAAGCAGCGTCCCTATCACCGTGGGTCCTGGGGAAGTGTCGGGGGCTGGAGACAGGCAGGTGGGGACTCCAGGCCCCAGCAGGTATGAATGACCCGACATGGGCAGTGCAGCTCTCCGCTGGCCCTCAGGGGACCCTGTCTCCCCAGGTTGGAGGATTTGGGGATGTGAATGGGGAAGGGGGAAAAGGGGCCCCCTCAACTTGGGAAGGTAGCCCTACAGGCTGCCCAGGCACCCGGAGCGGGAGGCAGACTCTTCCTCCGGGTCATTGTCTCCACCCCTGCCACTCCTACTCTCCTAGCCAAGAGGCTGGGCCCGAATAGAACTATTTTGAGCCAAACCTCTGAATTATCCATGGTCTGGCCAGTGAGCCCTCCTCTCCCGATCTGTTGCAGAGGGAGCTGGGAGTAAGCGATCACTGCCTTTCCCTCTTGGTGTGTCTGAGTTGGTGCAGGTGCCAGGTGGAGTGCAATGGGGTTGCATGCATGCGTGCATGTGGATTTGGTGACTAAGGGATTGGGGATGTGCACAAACAATTATGGGTAGGAGTTGTGGGTTCCCAGAGACATTTTCCCTCTCTCTGAAGCTCCGGGATGGTCGACCCCTCGGCCCAGAACCCTGTGGACCCCAACTCTGTGTATCTGGCCAACAACCAGGATGGATGGAGGCCCAGCTTCACATAGGATGATGACACAAATCATCCCGCCCTCATCCCACCCCTGCCTTGGCTGCCAGTGGGATCTTGCGGAGTCAGATGGGCAGAAAAGAGATCATCCCATCGGGGCCAGATCCAGGAGAGGTGAAGGAGAGGCCATCAACTGCCTGAGAACAATAGCAGTAAAGCCACTAGGAGTTGAGGACCTCCTCTGGGTTCTGGCACTGCACACACATGAACTGAGTTAAATGTCACAACACTTCTGTACCATACATCCTAGTATCCCCATTTTACTAATGAGAAAACTAAGGGTCAGAAAGATTAAGTTACTTGCTCAAGATTGCACACATGGAACTAGCAGAATCAAGATGTAGACAGCTAAGAAAATAATCAGGCAAGTCACAGCTTGGGAGAAAATATTTGCAATACATGTATCTGACAAAGGACTCGTATCCGGCGAATGCTCACAACTCAATAATAAGAAGACAAACAATCTAATTTTTTTTTTTTCTTTTTGGCCCTGCCACGAGGCTTGCAGGATCTCAGTTCCCCAAGCAGGGATGGAACCCGGGACCCGCGCGTGAAAGCACCAAGTCCTAACCACTGGACCGCCAGGGGATTCCCCACAAACAATCTAATTTTTAAATGGTCAAAAGAAGATACAGAATGGCCAATATGCACATGAAAAAGATGTTTGACCTCACTCATTATCACGGAAATGCAAATGAAAACCGCAACAAATACCACTACACACCCATTAGAAGACTAACCGTGCTACATGTTGGTGAGGTTGTAGAGTGACTGGAACTCCCAAGAGTAGAAATGTATGACGGTCCAACTGCTTCAGCAAACAGTGGATCAGTTTCTTAAAAGGTGAAACATACAATTACTGTAGGACCCAGCGATTCCATTCTTAGCTATTTACCCAAGAAACAAGAAAACATCTGTTCACACACAGACTTGCACACACAAGTTCTGAGCAGCTTAATTCACAACAGCCCGAACCTGGAAACAACACAAATGTCCATCAACAAGTGGCCAAATTGTCACATATTTCTACAGTGGGATGGTACTCAGCAATAAAAAGCTATAAACTACTGGCAAAACAGCATGGATGAATCTCATGGACATTATGAAAAGTGAAAAGCGGCCAGCTACCGGGAGTACATATTACGTAATTCCATTTAGATGAAACTCTAGGAAAGACAAATCTAATCTATTGTGACGGAAAGCAGATCAGTAGTTGCCTGGGACTGGGGGGAGGGTGGGGATCAACTGGGAAGGGGCACGAGGGAGCTTTGGGGGATGATGAAAATGTCCTATATCCTGTTGTAGCGGTGGTTATACGTGCACATAAATCTGTCAAACCCCATCACATTGAACACCTCAAATGTGGGCATTTTATTGTACGTAAATGATGCTTCAATAAAGTTGAAAAAAGAAACCCAGGTAAGCTGAGCTAAAATCTACACCTGTAACTATTATATCCTGTGTCTCTCGAGGTAATGGCAGCTGAGTAGTGGGTACCTCCGGCCCCTTTGAGCAAGAGAAAGGGCTGTGGTTCGAGAATTGATTACCTGCCTCCACAGGAAGGAAGCATCCAGCTTTCCTCCGCTTTACTGACCCTCCCCCAGCCCCACGTCCCAGGCTCCCTAGGGCTTTCTCTGTAACCTTAGGAACTGACCACCTGGGAGTGTCTAGTCTCCCGTTGGGTCCCCTCCCTGACCCCTTCAATAGGAAACATCTTTAAAGCTTCCTAAAGCAGCATCCTGATTAGTGGGTCAGGAACCCCTAGGGGAGTCAAAGTTTTTTTTCTTTCCATAGCTAGAGGTCAAGTCCACCTCTGCACATTCCCTCTCCCACCCACCACCCAGGGACTGGGAGTGGGCCTTCAGTGTAGTGGGAGGGGGTATGGGTACTCTGCTCTGGGGCAGGTACCAGGCTTACCCACTCAGGGATCCCCAAGGAAGGCCAGTGTGCTGGTGTTCAGAGCCCTCAGACTTGCTTGCTGTGATCATCAATCATTTACTGAATGCCTGTTAAGTGCTAGGCTTTGAGTTAAGCCCTATGCCTGCATTTTCTCTGTTAATCCTCTGGATAACCCTAGGGGGCTGAAGCTATTATTGACCTCATTTTACAGATGAGGATGCTGAGACACAGAGAAGGTCAGCGAGGCCACACAGCTAGCAGGTGGAAGGGAGAGTGACAACGGCCAATGCTGTTAATTTCCCAGCAATACCTGTACCAGCCCCATCTGCATCCCTTGGAGGGGGTTAAAAATACAGATTCCTGGGCTGGCCGATGCTTTGCTTTGTCCTTATTTCTTCTAGGTTCTCACGGGTTTACTCAGGTAGAGAGTCAGCTCTGACTCCCTCGGGGGCCTCCAGACAGTGACCCACTCCCATCCCCCACCCCATCCCCATCCCCCCACCAGGTACCAGGTGCCAGGCTCCATGTGGCTGGGCACAGCGCCAGGCCATCTGACCAAAGAGGGGGGCAGGGCTGAACTTGGTCAGGACCGGCCGGGGTTGGGGGCCGGCAGGAGGAGATCTACAAATAGCAGCAAATGGCTCATTGATTTCTGTCCTGTTTGGGGGGAGCCCTGGGACCAACAGGAATGGGATTGGGTTTTAACTAGAGAAGTGGAAAGGGCAGCTCGGCCTAGGGCAGGCGGGCAAAGCCAGGAGGCAGGACCCCCGGACCCCCGTGCCTCAGAGGTACCAGGACCTTGACTGTGTTCCTGGCGGAATGGTACCTCCACTTCTGTCTGCCCCTGGGGATGCAGGGTCCTGGAAGATAGGCCCCAGAATCTAACTGGTATGACCTGCACCTGAGAAAAGAGTGAAAAAAAGCATTCCACAGCCAAAAATGCCTGTTTTTCCAAAATGACCCATATTTCAAACATGCTGCCCCGTCAGGCCTTGCTTAAGCACACACAGACAATCACACCAAATGCTCTGACTTGGGGATCAGAAAATAACATTCAGGGAGTTCCCTGGTGGCCAATTGGTTAGGATTCCAGGCTTTCACTGCCATGGCCCACGGTCTGTCCCTGGTTGGGCCACAAGCTGCATGGTGCGGCTGAAAGGAAGAAAGAGAGAAAGGAAGGAAGGAAGGAAGGAAGAAAGGAAGGAAGGAAGAGAGAGAAAGAAACAAAGAAACAAAGAAAGAGCGAGAAAATAACATTCATGCCTTGAAAGGGTATTCAGGATGTCCCCCAATCACCCCCTTCTGTTTTGCCTGCACTCTAGGCGTCTCAGAGCTGGTTCCATGCTCCCCCCAGGCCCCCACCTTCCCCTCCATGTCTGCACAGGCTGTTCCCTCTTCCTGGAGTGCCCTTTCCATCAACCCTCTGGGAATCCATGTCCTGTGCAATCCTGAAGACCCAGACTGACTCCTGCCACCTGCTGAAACCTTCCTAGCTGTTGGCAGCCTCCTGGGGTTCTTCCTTCCTTGACCTCCTGTGGTCGGTCCCACACAGCAACCTCACTCCTACCATCTCCCTTGAGTGTGTGGGAGTGTGAATGTTTATACGGGGAGGCTCAGTGAATGCTGCACTCCTGTGGTTTCTTGGGCAAGAGTCTGGAAAGGTGAGGGCCTGGCCATTGGGGCCCACTTCTTCTTCTTTTTTTTTTTTTTTTTTGGCCACACAACCGGGCTTGTGGGATCTTTGTTCCCTGAGCGGGGATCAAACCCTCACCCCCGGCAGCGAGAGCGCGGAGTCCTAACCACTGGGCCGCCAGGGAATCCCCAGGGGCCACGTCTCTACCATCCCAATCATCCCCACCTCCGCAGCAGACAGCACAGCACGTGGTTGCTCCCTGGTCAGCCTTAGACACACGGCCTCGGACAGTCATGAAGGTAAAACGCACCACAGCAGCATTTTGTCTCCTTCCCACCTGCTCAGAAAGTTCTAGTGATGGAAGCAGTCCTTGCATCACCCTAGGAGTTTCTGCCCCACCATCTGGGGTGACGGGTATCTTGACTTCTGCTCAGCCTTCTGTATCCTCCAGCTCCAATTCCTTCAGCTCCCTGTGCTTCCCCTGATCCGTCCTCTGTTCTGAGCACGCTGAGCCAGCTGGCCCTGGGCAGCTTTCCAGCCCCCGAGTCCACCCTCCCTTCATGCCATGGTGGAGGGTCATCCCTTCCCACTCCCCACGCCCACACCCCATCCACCACCTGGGCAGATGGTGACTCTCCTTGGATCCCTAAGGTGGGGCTAGAGAGCAGAAAAAGGACCCAGGATCCAGGAGAAGTCATTGCCACCAGGCTCAGCCGTGTTTCAGCTCGGGACAAGTTACAGGGGGCCTGTGGCGGTGCCCAGGAGAGGAACAGGGGAGCCTCAGGGCAGCTGAGGCAGCAACATTCCCAGAGGGAGGAACTGAGCCTCCTCATCGGAACAACGGGGAAACCGAGGGACGTGACTTGACCGTGGACGCACAGCATGTCAGAATCAAATCCAGGAGCCAGTTTCCCCATCTGGGGTAGGGAGTCTCCAGGGCCCTAGTCCCTAGGATGGCGACAGACAGGGCATCACAGCTGGCTCACGCAGGTCCCTGGAAGGGCCCCACAGAGGACGAGGGTGGACAGACAGCCTCCCAACCCTGAGGCCAGGGCTGCGCCAGAGCTTCCAGGGACAGAGTGATTTCCTGTCACTTGGCCCCAGAGCAGCTGCTCCCTCATCTAATTAATGGCCCCGATTCTGAGTCTCTGATGAAGGGGGATCATGGGCAGTGGTTCTGTATGAGCCTCCGTGGAGCCTTCCGTTAAGCAGGAGCAGGTAGGAGGGGTGGGGGCAGCCGGGCAGCGCACAGGCCCACGTGCTGAGAGCTGTGCCCACTGCCAAGCTCTTGTCCCCCTTTCCGTCCTCACCGTTTCTTAGCTCCTTGCTTCCTCCTCCGCTTGCCCAGGCCAGCGCCGCTCCCCTGCCCTTACAGGCTTCCTCTGGGTCCTCTCTCACTTCCAGTGGGTCCTATCCTCTGCCCTCTCTGAGCCTTCCCCTGACTCCTTCACCTTGACAAACACACACACACACACACACCCGCTTGTCTGGCTCTGGGAGGAGATGGGCAGGGAAGGTCCCTCCTTCCACCTACAGCTCACGTCAAGGCGGCAATCTTGGGGCTTTCCCTGTGAGATCGGCCCAGCCCAGGGCTGTGACCCTCCACAGATGGTCACTCCTAGCCACTAACATCCTGTCTCGGGAGTTGGGGAGGTGGTGGAGGTGTCCAAAAAGCAGCCGCCGGACTTCTCTGAGGACGGCTCAGGGATCATGAGAAAATCCCTTCCCAACCAAAGTCTGTGCAGTGCTAGCTGGGAGGAGACATTAGGGCTGGGTCAGATGGAGAGGAACAGGACGGTAGACCCAAAGGCTCCCCTGCTGGCTGACCGGATGGGTCCCGGGAGCCGGAGGAAGTTCAGATTAGTGCCAGTCGGGGTTAGGGCAATCTAGCTGTGACCGGCAGACATCTGAAGGGTTGCAAAAGCACATGGTCCTGCAGAAAGCAACAGGAGATAGCGATGGGGGCGGGGACCTTGTTAGGCAGAATCTTACATGATCATTGGAGAGTGGTTAATCTGGGGTGGTCAGTGTGGGGAGATCTGTACAGAGGGTCATTACTGGATGTTGGGGTAGAGATGTTGGTGATGGGTGGCCAGTGTTGAAAGGATTCATTAGCACATTGATGTCGGGCCACCAGGAGTGGTTGATATTGGATAGTTGGTTGGGCCATCCAGGATGGGAGGCTGGGCTCGGTCAATGGGTGGTCAGTACTGCTGGGGACGGTCACTTGGTTAGTCAGTGTTAAGAGAGAGATGTTGAGTAGTCAGTATTTGGAGGCTGGGGCAAAGTGGTCAGTTCCCACACTCTGAAGGCACGGTACCCTCTGTGTTACTATGCATGGTACCTGATATAGCAACCTAAAGCGAGCCCCTGGTTCCCTGCCCCAGGACTTCATCCAGCCCCAGGCTATGCTGGTGGCTTAGTCAAAACAAAACTGTCCTCAGGCTAAGGAGGGGCAGGGGGTGGGGGGGCTTAGTCTCTTGGGATTGTGGCAGATGGGAAGGTCCCTAGAAGTGATGCCTGGGGCATGGGGGATGGAGTGGGCAGGGAGCTGAAGTGCTTAGGGATGCAGCAAAGCTCCACAGAGGCTGTGGACCTCAAAGCCAGGATGCTCATCGATGAATCGATTCCCATTATTGATGCTCCTGGGAGAAGTTCCGAAAGATGGAGCTGGGGGAGAGGATGAGGTTCTCACGGAGAAAACTACCTACGGCAGAGCCTGGGCACTCAGAATACAAGTGAGACCATCTGCTCAGCTGCCCCCTGCAGTGCTGAGCAGAGGTGGGGACATGTACCCCAGCATGTAATGAGCTGCAGATGTGGGTGTTAGGGAACCCGTGGTAGGCAGCGAGATTCAATTCTTTTTTTCTTTTTTTTTTTTTTTGTGGTATGCGGGCCTCTCACCGTTGTGGCCTCTCCCATTGCGGAGCACAGGCTCCGGACACGCAGGCTCAGCGGCCATGACTCACGGGCCCAGCCGCTCCGCGGTATGTGGGATCTTCCCCGACTGGGGCACGAACCCGTGTCCCCTGCATCGGCAGGCGGACTCTCAACCACTGCGCCACCAGGGAAGCCCGAGATCCAATTCTTGAATGGAGCATCCCAGCTCTGGGCAAGCCGCAGACTTGCAGGCAGACGTGCAGGGAACATCAGGTTTGCATGGGGCAGTCACAAGGAGATGGATTTTGGCTTCCATTGGTGACAATGTCTCCAGAAAACAGGTTGTTCTCCACAAGAGGAAGCTTCCCTGCTTCCAGAGGCACTGAGTGCCGTGGACTGGAGGTGTCCAAGCAGAATTAGGAAGACTCCCTCTCAAGAAAGATGGTC
>NC_136932.1:7362639-7548919 GCF_949752795.1 Hyperoodon ampullatus | reverse complement strand
TGGTCACAGCGGCGGCTGCACAGCAGCGAACTGCACAAGGTAGCAAGCTGGAAAGCGACATCTTTTTTTCACGAGGTGGTTTAGTCCCCGAAAGGGGGGTGCACCGTTCCTGGAGATACTGCAATACCAGGTCGATGCGTGGAGCGGACGGAGCAAGCTCCTATTCCGACTCCCAGCTCCAAAAATCCATTTAATATATTGTCCTCGGATAGAGGACGTATCAGATATTAAACTGATAAGAACAGATACTACACTTGATCTTAGCCAAAAGGCCGAGAAGCGATACCACCTCTCCGCCTCTGGCCGTTGCCGTTCTCCCTTCAGCCCTATTCAAGCCACGGTGAGCGCCCTCGTCCTCACGCCTCGTCTGCCTCCTTTTGCATCGTCCACCGTGCTATCACTAGACTCCGGTGCAGACTTTCTGTTCTCTACCTTCGTGAGGAGAAATTCTGTGTACTTGATTGTCCCGTCCTTCCCGCGCCGAACAGCCATTTCTAATCTGCATGCTCCGCCTTCTGTCGCCCGAGGACGCGCGGCTCCCAAGGGCCGACTCCACCCTCCGGACCGGCTCCTCGCGCCCGGAGCCCGCCTCCTGGCCTCCTGGCCGGTGCACCTCCCGCCGCAGACCGGAGACAGGGGCGGCAGCCGGAGAATGCGAGGGGAGCGCTGACACGGTAGCAGCTGTCACGGTTCGAGCCCCAGCAATCAAGAACTTGCTTTTGTCCACCGCTCTTCCCCCACGCACGCACGGCACCTTCAACAACCGTTCAGTGAGTAAAGAGTGCCTCCTCCACGCTTAGCCAGTGCCCGACACACGCCATGATTACGGCGGCCCTTCAGCCGCCACCGCCACCGCCGCCACCACCACACCCCCTCGCCCCTCCTTGCTCGGGGCCGCTCTGCTCGCGTCGGTGTTCTCCCGCCCGTCTTCTGCCCGACGGTTCGGGTCCCCTGGTGGTGGTGGTGGGGTGTCGTCCTGAGAAGGGATGCCCTCGGTGACAGTCGTTGGAATGCCACACTGCCCGTCGCAAATCAATAACTGAGCATCTCCGTTTTCGCAGCGTGATTCACTCCCGCGGAGTTTGCTCAAATCGACGTGCACGGACTGAAGGGCCTGCGAATCGCGCCCGGCCCCCGTGCACGGCGCTCTGCGGAGGCCGGTCGCGTGCCCTTGTGCCCTCGTGCCCTCGCGGTGGTGCAGGGCCGTCGCGGTCCCAGCCATCCTCACTGCAACGGAGCCTTGAAGCTCGGGAGATCACGGACGGTGACCGGAAGAGCACGGCAGCGCCTCTTTCCCCAGCCTCGCCAACAACCCCACGTGGCATCAAACCTGAGAATGCTTTTTTGCTGCGGGGTGGGGAAAGGGGGAGGGGTCGATCTCATAGGTGAAAATGGTACCTCGGCATAGTTTGGATTTGCAGTTTTCTAATCTTGGGTAAATAAGGTTGAGCGTCCTCTCCTGTTTCGGAGACGCCTTTATTTTCTCTCTGTGAACTAACTCCTTGTTGGGGGTCTTCGACCCTTTTTCCTCCTGGATTCTCGGTTGGGCTTTATCCTAAGGGCGTGGATCTGCAATTTACACATTCAGGGGACTGGCCCTTTGTCTGTAATGGAAGCGGTGAACATTTTCTCCTGTTGGATATCTGGCTTTGGCTTTACTTAAGGTGATGATTCCATTGCTTAAAGGTTTCATGGAAGGTTCTTTTTATATCATATTTGTCAATTAAAACAATATCTTTCAGATTTTGACTCGAAAGGATTTATACAATAATTTCCTAAACCTTCCTCTAGGTCTTGTTGTTCTTCTTCTTTTTAAATATTTATCTATCTATCTATTTATTTGCTTTATTTATTTATTTACTGTTGGCTGTGTTCGGTCTTCGTTGCTAAGTGCGGGCTTTCTCTAGTTGCCGCGCGCGGACTTCTCATTGCGGTGGCTTTTCTTGTTGTGTAGGCGCGCGGGCTTCAGTACTTGTGGCGCTCGGGCTTAGTTGCTCCGCGGCATGTGGGATCTTCCCGGACCAGGGCTCGAACCCGTGTCCCCTGCATCGGCAGGCGGATTCTTAACCACGGCGCCACCAGGGAAGTCCCTCAATCCATATTTCTTGAATGAATAACCCCCAATGTATACTGTTCATTGGAATCTGATCTCGTGCTGCGGGGGCGGATGCCTTGGTAGGAGAGGTGTATGTCGAATGCTTCTCCTAGCGCCCTCTTTGCCTTTCCACCTTCTCTACCCCTAGGTAATCCCGAGACTGGAAAGTTCAAATAAAATGATCATCCACTGGATTAATCGTGTTTTAAATTTTTCTATAATTTACGGTGCTTTGACATCTTGAGGGCCTGCCTGCTGGCCTGGAAGAGACTGCCCCTCGCAGGACTAACTAATTCCTAGAAATGCAACCCACTTGCTTCGGGAGCCTGCCGTTCACCTGCAAAGCAATCTTCCAACACCCGTATCTGCAACTGCCTCCTCTAGTTACTCTCACCCTCCAGCTAGTATTTCCCCTGCCCTCTCTCACCCCAGGGCCCGGTACCTCTCACAACTAGAGAACAGCCCTGCAGCCCAAAGCTCACCGAATGCTATTCTAATGGTCCAATCCGAACCTTGCTCAAACTTGCCTACCCTGCTGCCTCTGCCCATTCTTCCCACCCTCCCCTCCCCTCCCCTCCCCAGGACGATAAAGGCCATATACTCTCCTCTCCTGCCTCCCACCCAAGCAGGCCAGGCCGAGTCCCGATGTGGCTCTCTGCAGGGTGTGGCGTGCCCTCTCTTTCTCTTGGGAACTGTAAGGAATAAAACTCCTTCAGTGACCTCTCCTTGTCAGTCAGCTGTATACAGTACAACCAACACACACACCTAAGTGAAAAGCCCATCACTTTTTTTTTTTTAATATAAATTTATTTATTTATTTTTGGCTGCGTTGGATCTTCGTTGCTGCTCGGGGGCTTGCTCTCGTTGCGGCGAGCGGGCGGGCTTCTCATTGCGGTGCCTTCTCTTGTTGCGGGCTCTAGGCGTGCGGGCTGCAGTAGCTGCAGCACGCAGGCTCAGTAGTTGCGGCACACGGGCTTAGTTGCTCCGCGGCCTGTGGGATCTTCCTGGACCAGGGCTCGAACCCGTGGCCCCTGCCCTGGCAGGCGGATTGTTAACCACTGAGCCACCAGAGAAGCCCGGAAAGCCCATCATTTAAACCTCCATTCCGGGTGGATCTTCGTGGCTCTCAGCGGGAGCTGCCCTCGCGCGCGATCCTTTTCTGCCTGTGGATATTGACGTCAGGAAACACTAGGACGGGAGTAATGCTGGAGACACCAAAAGAAGCCGGGGGAAGCAGAGACGGAAGAACAGAAGACTCAAGCTACTGTTTTCTTTCTGCTTTGAGGATGACGTGGAAAAACGGTCTGGGAGCAGCTAGAGAAAGCTTGGAATACCCTCTCCGCTCCTTTCCTAGTTTCCACAGACGGAGGAATGTGGGAGACAGGCCCCCTGAGAAGGGTGTGGGGTAGAAACTATGTCCTCCAGAGGACGCCAAGTTTGAGCAAAAGCACAAAGCTCCACTTGGAGAGAAGGCAGAAAAGAGGAGAAATTCTTAGCGCATAAACAGGATTTAAAATTTGGGGGAAATGAGAGAAAAAATGGAGAAAGGGACGTTCAGTTTACTAACAGAAAAAGAAACGGAGAGAGACGGCAGGGTGAATGCGAAAACAGCCAAAGCACACAGGGGCAGGGAGAGGGCAGTCAGCTTCTGGTCGTGGGGCCTTCCCCCAACCAGTACGTAAACCCTCCCCACGCTGAAAAGTGGGAAACTGTGAGAGTTCTCTCAGCAGGCACAGCGGGTTCTTTCCTCTACTCCAGTAACTACTCCTTTTCCTACAAGTATCAACCTATACAAACAAGCCTACAAGAGAAAAAGACGTGAAACGTTTCATAAAACACTACTGAGAACGGAAAAGCTCTGGTCCACTCAGACAGAAAAAAACTTCGCTAAAGGAGCGCACAGCGACACACGACTCTTCCTTTTTAAACCTTAGTTACCGCCCCCGGAGGGGGACGTGCACCAGGCCTGGAAACACTGCAATACCAAGTCGATGCGTGGAGCGGACGGAGCAAGCTCCTACTCCGGCCCCTAACTCCAAAAACCCGTTTAATATATTGTTCTCGGGTAGAGAACGTATCAGATATTAAACTGATAAGAACAGATACTACACTTGATCTTAGCCAAAAGGCCGAGAAGCGATACCCAACAGCCTGCCATCCCTGTCACCGTCCTCCTCTCATCCATATTAGACTCAGTGTGACCCATGTCACGGCTCACTCGAGGTCTCACTTCCTTTGCTTCGGTGACAGTACTGTGGGTGGCACCACACCACACTCTCGTGCAGAGTTTTTATTCTCTACATTGTAGAAGAGGAATCCTGGATCTGTTGTAGCTTCGTCGTTCTCGGGCTGGAGCGCCATTTCTAATTCGCATGCCCCGCCCCCGCCCGCCCAAGGGGGCGCGGCTCCGGCGGGCTGACCTTATCCTCTGGGCTGCTGCGGGGGAGCTCCTCTTTGGCATCAATGCAAGCGGAGACAAAAGACCGAACCGTAGGGGGGCTTCCCTGGTGGCGCAGTGGTTGCGAGTCCGCCTGCCGATGCAGGGGACGCGGGTTCGTGCCCCGGTCTGGGAAGATCCCACATGCCGCGGAGCGGCTGGGCCTGTGAGCCATGGCCGCTGAGCCTGCGCGTCCGGAGCCTGTGCTCCGCAACGGGAGAGGCCACAGCAGTGAACCGCAAAAACCAAAAAACCAAAAAAACAAAACAAAACAAAAAGACCGAACCGTAGGGGATTCGGGGTGGGCGGCTAGAGGGGCCTGTGGGAGGAGCCGTTGGCTGAGAGCTTTCCTGAAGACGAGGTCGCAAGACACATTCGCTAGAAACGCCCAGACTGCAATGTGTTAAATAGGCCTCCGCTTCGTAGGGTCGGATGGGGCGCTCATTCTGACTCCGGGGAGCGGAAGATCTAGACGGGGGCTTCCCAGGGCCGGTGGGGTAATCTCCCTGCCAGGCGGAAGGCGGATGGCCCACAGTGGGGAAGGGAGGAGGTGTGTGGATGCGGAGGGCCGGGCTGAGCAGCTGGAGGGATTCTCTCCAACTCAAGCGCCTGCGTCGGTCGGTGCTTCTACGAATGAACCCAGATCCCGGGCCTCCTACAGAAAGCTTCCTCTGCCTGAGACCTCCTTTCCCTACACCTCCTCCTCGCCTGTCTAATTCTTATGCAGAGCCTCTGGGCTCCGCTTCGGCTTCAGCTGCCCCAGCAAGCCTTCCTCAGGGGCTCTTCCGCACCACACCCCACCCCACCCCACCCCCGGATGATTGCGGCCCTCCTTTGTATTTCATCCCACCCCGGACTTCAAGTCCACCATTCACCACTCGTTGGGGGCAGTCCTGTATCTCCGCCACTGAAATCCGAGATCCTTGAGGGCGGCGACCCTCGTCAGCACTTCACCTCTGTATCCCAGCACTAGCCCAGTGCCCGGCCTGTAGGAGGTGCACAGTAAACGTTTGTTGAGGGAACAAAAGGTGTGCAAAACAGACTGAATCGGAGAAGCACTTAGGAGGGTCCTGGCCCGATCCAGGGGTGAAGAGGGGGAAGATCTGGCCTGGGGTGGCAGGACACCAGAGAGGAGAGGGACTGCCAGGGACGCTCTGGGCATCAAGGCCCATAAATAAATTAAGGCCTCTGGCAAAGCGGGGATAAAGTTTCGCAGCGGCAACGCTTCTCTGTGGGAAAGGCTTGCAGGCTGCCCAGGCAGCGTAAACCTTTTCCATCCCCCTTCCTAACAGAGCTTCACTTTAGTTGGGGAGTTTCTGTTTCTTCCACTGGATCTCAGAAGAGCTAGAAGGTATCACTGATGTACGACTGAAACCCAGTGGGTCGTTTCACCCCGCCGCAGGGAAAGCCTGATGGCGGGTGCTGCCTGAGCCCTTCCCAGTGGCCGCCCCTCTGCCGAGCGCTCCGTGTGTATTAACCCATTCGATTCTCCCCATAACTCCACGGGGTGGGTATTAGTAGTATTATCCGGGGCCAGGACTAGGTGAGGCCAGTGGGAAACTAGCCTTCGGGGCGGGCGGGCGAAACATTTAAGGGAGTGCCACTTCAGCAATCAAGGTAAGTAAGATTTTGGTACAACGCATCTTACCTGGATTCTAAGATAATCGAGAGATTTATTTTGATTACTGGGTTTTTGGTGCTCCCTGAAATTTTTTGGCCAAGGCAAGCGCCTCACTCGTTTCCCTCCACTCTCATCCCCATTCTGTTGACCTGAGCTGTCACAGCCACTAGCCACTCACTCGCAGCTAGGGAGCGCTAGGAAGGTGGCTCCTCCTAATCCATATGTGCTGTTAAGTGTGAAATACACACGGGATTGCAAAGGCTTAGTATTAAAAACTGTCAAATATCTCCGTGATTTCCGTATTAATTACGTGTTGAAGTGATATTTCAGATATCTGTTTTTGTTTTTTGTTCTACTTTTGTGGCCGCGCCGCAGCTCCCGGTAACCCCGACCGGGAATCAAACCCGGCCCCCCCACCCCCCCACCCCGACCCCGACTTCTAACCACTGGACCGCCAGGGAATTCCCAAGGTATCTTGAGTTAAAGAGAATATTAAACTGAATTTCACTCGTTTCTCTTTATTTTTTAACGTGACTAAGAACACGTAAAGTTGGGCCTCCCTGGTGGCGCGGTGGTTGGGAGTCCGCCTGCCGATGCAGGGGATGCGGGTTCGTGCCCCGGTCCGGGAGGATCCCATATGCCGCGGAGCGGCTGGGCCCGTGGGCCGTGGCCGCTGGGACTGCGCGTCCGGAGCCTGTGCTCCGCAGCGGGAGAGGCCACGGCAGTGAGAGGCCCGCGTACCGCAAAAAAAAAAAAAAAAAAAAAAAAAAGAACACGTAAAGTTAAGAATATCTGAAGTGTGTGAGGGAATTCCCTGGCGGCCCAGTGGTTAGGACTCGGCGCTTTCACTGCGGGGGTGGGGGGTGGGGGGTGGGGGGCGGGGGTGGGGGCGGGGCCCGGGTTCCATCCCTGGTCGGGGAACTGGGATCCCTCGAGCCACGGGGCGCTGCTAAAGACTGAAGTGCTGCTGAGAGGCCAAGCAACTCGCCTAAGGTCACACAGCTAATGTGAAACAAAGTCAGGGTTCGCATTCAAGCATCTCACTCAACACTGGGGCCTCGGTTTTTTTTAATTTGGGGATCATGATTTTTTTAACTGGGGATAATGATAATGCTTCTCTGATTAGCGGACTTGTGAAGCTACGCGTGGAAATGCAAGCACATGGGTCTGTCTTGATAAGTACACTCTAGGGAGAGTCACTTCTTGCCTGTAAAATAGAAATAATTCCATTTTACAGTGCTGTCAACTATCTCCACCTACCCATCCTGAGCATTCCTGTTTCACGTCCCACTTCACCTGGTCTTATTTCTCTGCCGGCTGCCAAGTCGTCATTGACACCTATGATTGTCACGTGGCATAGATATACATACACATAGATACGGACACACAGACACAGAGGTATGTAGGTCTACTCACGCAGGTACAGATATGAGTGCTGTACTGCTTTTCACCTCGATGGTAAAGGTTTTGTTTGCTGCTCTTTCCTCAGCACCTGTGGTAGTGCTCCGTATGTACGTGGCACTCGGTGGATATTTGTTGCACGAATGGATGAAGGTCAAATGAGACAATGTGTGATGTGCTTGACAAGGCTCTTCAGGCCCCCCCATCCCATGAGCCCTGTCCCGATCTGTGTGCATCAGACCACCTTCTGCTCAACTCATTTGGCTTCCCTGAGAAAGGGTGGCTGTGGTCCGAACACCCCAACCAGCTGTTCATCTCTCACTGGCCTCCTCCTTGTCCTGCTTGGTGTTCTGGCCATCTGGGCAGGTGTCTTAGTCCCCATCCTGGGTTGGAGGCGCCCTGAGGGCAGGAACGCCTTCTGGCCTGCCTCTGTCTACTCCCAGCACCTGCCCAGGGGTGTCACACCACTTACAGGTGATTAATGACAAAACAAGGAAGAATAAATATTTGCAACCCCAGTCACAGAAAAACTACTTCTCTTTCTAACACATAACGAGCTCCTAGAAGTTATTATAAAAGAACAACCATTCAATAGGGAAAAAAATGGGTGAAGGCCAGCCACGGAAGTATTTTCCATGTCCCAGAAAATAAAAAGGGGCTCTAAATAAATTCCCTCATCTCTCCGTGCCCACCCCACCCCACCCCACCCCACCCCACCCCACCCACCATTCTTATCCTCCCGCCCGGGCCCGCTGGTTGCCCTGACCGGGACAGTCTGGTCAGCTTCCAGGTCAGGAGGCCAACATGAGCGTTGCATCAAGGAGTTCCAGTCCAGAGGGCAAGAAACCGTTCGTGGGGCTCAGATCTACTCACCGACGGTTTGTTAGTGCCTCTGTGTGTGAGCCAGGCACTGCTTATGGCACATTCCTGGTCACAATCTCATTTTACCTTTACAGGACCCTGAGGAAGTGTTATCACCCCCAACTCTCAGAGGAGAGACAGGCTGCCTGACTCACCCACGAGGCTTCCAAAGGTCGTCCAAGGGCAGAGGTCTTCCCCCGAGGCCCGGCAGCCAACTGTCAGGCACAACCCTGGGCTCATCCATTCTTCTCTGGGGCAACGATTTGCTGAGGGCCTCTGACAGGCCAGAGCGGTGAGGGGTGTGCCGGTTATCATAACAGATCCCCGTTGTAGATGTACGGGAGAACATTGAAAGTACTCATCGTCAGGGAAAATATACAGCCTTTAGGGTCACTTTCTAGTAATCTGTTCTAGGCCTTTGCCGCTCAAAGTGCGGTCTGTGAGCAGCAGCATCCGCATCGCCCAGGAGCTGGTGAGAAACGCAGGATGCAGGCACCAAGTCAGACCTCCGGTCTTAGGGCTGCCGGGGCTGCCAAAATAAAAGTGCCACACAGGCCAGTGGCTTAAAGAACTGAAATGTATTTTCTCACACTTCTGGAGCCTGGAAGGCCCCGATCAGGGAGGGTGCCAACCTGGCAGGGTTCTGGGGAGATGCCTCTCTTGGCTTGCAGAGGGGTGGACTTCCCTCCCTCTCCTCATGTGGTTAGAGAGAGAGGGAAAGAACAAGCTCTCCGGTGCCTCCCCTCATTGGGGAGCTGATTCCAACACGAAGACCCCAACCCTCATCACCTTTTTTCTTAACCTCATCGGCCCCAGAGGCCTCCCCTCCCAATAGGGCTACAAAATACGAACTTTGGGGGCACAACGCAGTCCGTGACCCCCACACTGAACCAGAATCTGCATTCTTGTAAGGTCCACAGGGTATGATCCCTGTGCACATTAAAAATTGAGAAGCACTGATTTCTCAAGTCACACACACAGGGAAAAAGAGCGCACTTTTCGGTGTTCAATGTGAATGTGTTATATACTCTGTATGCTTTCTGAGGAAGAGTAAACTGGCTTCCCGGGCCAAACTAACGGCTACGAGGGACAGAGGACTTAGTGTATGCCCGCCCCATGGCTGAGTATCTCACACATTTCTTCTTACTTAATTCTCATGGTAACACTAGGAAGGAGGTATTTAACCCCGTGCGGAGACCACTCTTTTTTCTTTCTCCCCGGTGATGACCGAAAGAAGAGCCCAACCACCCCACAGCCTCACAAGACGTAAAAGCGCGTTGGGGTTTTTCCACAACGGGAAAACAAACTCTTCCCTTCTCCCGCTGCCCAGTAGCAAATTGTGAATTAGTTGTCAGAGAGAGCGAACCTTCTCTTTCCTCCTACTAATCATTACGCGCCTTTTTGAAAACAACGCAATCACCCGTAACCTGCACTTGAATCTACAAGGGAAAAAGCAGACACAAAAAACTTCCACCACAGGAAAAGCACT
Organism: Hyperoodon ampullatus; assembly: GCF_949752795.1. Taxonomy (NCBI): domain Eukaryota; kingdom Metazoa; phylum Chordata; class Mammalia; order Artiodactyla; family Ziphiidae; genus Hyperoodon; species Hyperoodon ampullatus. The sequence goes on along the minus strand of NC_136932.1, from coordinate 7,539,015 downwards.
ACACTCTACGAACACAAAAACCCACAACCGTACACTCTGAAAACACACACACAGTTCTTACTTTTTAAACTCCAGTTATTTCCCCAGGAGGGGTGCACCAGTCCTGGAAACACTGCAATACCAGGTCGATGCGCGGAGCGGACGGAGCAAGCTCCTATTCCGACTCCCAGCTCCAAAAATCCATTTAATATATTGTCCTCAGATAGAGGACGTATCAGATATTAAACTGATAAGAACAGATACTACACTTGATCTTAGCCAAAAGGCCGAGAAGCGATACCTAGTGTCCGCCCATCGCTGTCACCGTCCTCCTCTCATCCATATTAGACTCAGTGCGACCCCTGTCACGGCTCACTCGAGGTCTCACTTCCTTTGCTTCGGTGACAGTACTGTGGGTGGCACCACACCACACTCTCGTGAAGATTTTTTATTCTCTGCATTGTAGAAGAGGAATCCTGTACCTGCGGTAGCTTCGTCGTCCTCGGGCGGGAGCGCCATTTTCAATTTGCATGCCCCGCCCTTTCCGCGCGGGTAGGTGTAGCCGCGCGGGTTGATCCGCCCAGTCCTCGGAACCGCCTCCGCGCGCATGAGCGGAGGCTGGGCTGGGGCGGACCTCTTCTTTGGCACCGGCTCTCGCGTAAACACAGAATTCAGGGGAATTGGGGCTGGGAGAATAGAGGAGGGCGGCTGTGGAACTGATTTGCAGCAGACTGGTCCGAGTACGAAAAACGTCATCTGGTCTTCACTGTGAAGACCATAGGGTCCCACGGGCTGACTCTGTCCAGGCCGAAGACCCGGTCGAAGGCTGGGAGTCCAGGAGTGCCTGTCCGGTGTCGCCTGGCAGGGGCTGCGGAGAGAACTTGGGACCCGAGATCGCGCCCGGCGAGCACTGCTGCCCTGGTTGTCAGGACCCCCGCCCTGCCCCGGCTGCAGGCCACCAGGGCAAACTCCTTCACCTCCAGAGCCTTAATTCCCCAGCTGAGAAGTGGAAACCTCAGTGCCTACCGTGTGGGGTTGAGGGAGTATAAAGGGAGCTAATGAGGCGACCTTGGTTTGGTAGTCTAGAATGTGGGCCCTAGTGTCCAACGAGGTTCCAGTGAAGGCGTCATGGCTGTGACACTGAAACAACTGAGCAACTGTGTTGCCTGTAACAACACAATAGGAAACATTTATTGTTTGGGCCGGGCTTTGCGCTAAGCGCTCTCCTTCTATCAGACTTGCAAAGTCTACCTACAGATGGAGCGGTTGACACAGAGACGGCGAGCAACTTTGCCCAAGACCACACAGCTAGTTAGCGGAAGAGGTCGGATCCATCTACGAAGAGCGCGGGACCTAGAAAAGGGCACCAAAAGAAAGAGAAGTGGTTCTTGGGTGTCCCGCCCACCATGAGAGGAAGTGTTGCCGAGCCTGACACACAGGCCTGTCTGAAGAGAGACAGGAACAAGCTGTCTGGTGCAGCGGTTAAGAGCAGAGACTTGGAACACCTAGTCTCTAATCCCTCTCTACCTGTTAATAATCGTGTGACCTGGTGCGTGACTTGGCCTCCCCGCTCAACAGTCTGTCTTCGATGGAGCCACATTACCTGTAAATTGGAGATAAGGAAATGAGAAATTATTAGACATAATCTTAAGAATTACGAGACACGCCTAGAATATGGTACCCCTGTAAGTACCAAACATAAGGGAAAATATCACAGGCAACTCACTTCTCTGTAGCTTACCCTCTTCGTCTAGAAAAATGAGACTATTAACATATAGTCCTGTGCTTAATCTTCCCTCATTCACCTGGTTTTATTTGACTCCATAGCACATGTCACCCGACATCTTACACATTTATTTCTTTATTGCCTTCTAGCCTAACGGCATGTAAGCTCCAGAGCAGGGAACTTTGTCTGTTTTGTCCACATTGATCTCCTCAGTGCTTAGAATAGGGCCTGACATAACACTAGACACACGAACACATGAATTTGGTCGAACACCCGAATGCGTCAATATTAAATAATGCGATTTGTCCACACAGAAAGAGATGAGCAGACCTCCTGGCTCGTGGTAATTATTACAACCCTCACTGTGTCCCACTACATTTCTGCTTGCTTCCGTGTTTATCAGGTCATCTTGTGCTCACCAATTTAGCTTCCTAGGTATTTTGATCTTTAGAATGAGGGACCTTGGATTGCAGACATGCATGTTCTGTCATTGCAAAGGAGTATCTCCCTTTGTACACTAACGACTTAGCATTCTAATTCACGCACCAGCTTCTCGTGAGTTCAGTGAACGTGAGTCAGTGCCCCTCAGCCAGCTCACGTCCATGTGTACAGACCAAAGTGCCTAGCCTACAAAAGTTCAGGCAACACCAGGACGTGGCTGGCTGGTGAGCCTTTGTCCAAGTGTCCTACAATCTCACTATGGACCCAGTTATCATTGCTGCCAGGGAGTTGGAAACGATCAGCCAGAGACAGAGACTGGAAGGGCACAACCAGTGCCCACTTCTCAACCAGTGACTGTTTCCCACAGCCTTGCCCAACCATCATGTTATCAAACTTTTGCATAATATCCAATGTTGTCTCTCACTACGAGCAAGGTTGTACAGCTTTTCACGTGCTTGAGATCCATTATTATTTTCTGTGAGCTGCACGTTCCTATCCCCTGCCCACCGCCTTTTGAACTGTTGATCTTTTTGCGTTTCCATCTCTAACCTACTTCACATTTGTCCTAGTATTTGAGTTCAGGTATAGATCTGACTTTATTTTGTCTGGATGGCTACCCAGTTGTCCCAATTTCATATATGAAATAGTCCATCTTCTCATCAGTTTCAGATGCCAAATTTATCATATTAAAAAGTGTGTGTATATATATATATATATATATATATATATATATATATATATATATATATATATATGACTTCTCTCTCTCTTTTTTTTTTTTTGCGGTATGCGGGCCTCTCACCGCTGCGGCCTCTCCCGCTGCGGAGCACAGGCTCCGGACGGGCAGGCTCAGCGGCCACGGCCCACGGGCCCAGCCGCTCCGCGGCATGCGGGATCCTCCCGGACCGGGGCACGAACCCGTGTCCCCTGCATCGGCAGGCGGACTCCCAACCACTGCGCCACCAGGGAAGCCCTGGACTTCTCTTTTTTTAAAAAACAATCTTCTGATATCCTGTTTTTAAGAGTCTTGATTCAACTGATTCTCTGGTATCACACCTAACTCTGTGCCTGTCACTGTGTGGGTCCTGGGGTCACACAGGTGAACATGACCTCGTCCCTGTGGTCCGCAAGGGGCATCTGCCGTGTTCTTCCCTTCCTCTCCTCTGGCTGCCACTCAACCACATCCACTGCTCTTTGCTGCCGGGGAAGCCTTGCACACTCAGATAAGGTCTGCCCGTGCCAAGGCTGCCAACTCCAGGTGCTTCTAAGTGTTCCATCCCTGGGCATCAGAGGTCTGCTGGGTGCCCTGCCGGCTGGGGAGGACAGCGTCTTCAAGTCCAGGCCTCACTGCATCTGTTTCTCCTGGCCCTGCAGCAGCCCTGCCTTCACCTCAAGTTTTACCCTGACCTCTTGGACGGCTCCCTCAGGTTTCTTTTCATCACTTGTCAGCTTTCCCTAGTTGAAGAGACAGGGAGGGAGATACCATTTTGTTTTCTCTGACCTCCTCTCCCTCCTCTCTGACCCCGCCCTCTCGCCCTCAATTCTCCTTTCTCCCGCCTTCTCCTTGGCTTCCCAGTCACAGAACAAAAGCTTTCACTCTTAGGACTAGCAACAGAACCGGATCGGTCTGTCTGACTTTGCAGTCGGAAAGGGAGATTGTTTTTCCCAGCAACGGCATCAGGGGTGTGCGTGGACCAGCAGACCGTCTGCTCCTCACCCCCCTGCCCCCACCCCGAATGTGCTCGGGGTCCTGGCGCTACAACGTAAGAGTCTGTGCGCTGGAGAGCAAGTTTCCTGCCCAGCTAGACTGGATCCATCAAACTGGTTAGACTCAACCGAGAACTGGGCTTTTCACAACTTGCCTGCCTGCCATTACGGAGGCCAGCAAATCCCCACATTTTCCTTTCGGTCTTTCAACAGCCCCCAACAGAAGGCGGCGTCACGCTCCACAGTGATGCCTGATTTTGTCCATTCCAGGATGCCCATCTTTTTCACATCTTTACATCTCAGGAACCAGGATGCGTCTCACATTCGATGCCAGGATAAAGCACTGTCGCTGTTTACGTCGCAGCACGTCTTTCCTTGTTTCTTTCGTCCTGTCTTTCTGAGGGCTAGGTAAAATAATGGTACCTCTCACAAAAGATGGCATCTCAAATTCGTGAACTACTGTAATAATAAAAGCCTCTGTTTATTGAACCCGATGGGTGACACGGATTATTTCCTTCCGTCATCACAACACCTCTAGGATGGAGGTATTAGTATTACCCCTACCCTGCAGGGGAGGAGACTGATCAGAGCGGTAGAGCCGCCGCTAGATCCCATTCGCGCGCCTGATACATAATGCAGCCGGTGGTTCATACGATGTACCTGGCCCACGCTTCTAACCATACCCTGTTCTTTCCACGGCAAAAGAGTCTGGGTCTTGTAGGATAACAAGCTCTATTAGAAACGCAATGTGCAAGTGTCGGAAGCCATCCTGGAGCCATTGCACCATGACAAAGTCATGAGCAACGGAAGGCGAAACTGCAAGGCAGCGCCGTGCCAGGAAGGTGGACTACAGCTCCGTTGTTATGTTTTATGATAATAAATTTACCTACAGGGGCAATTTTGGGGGGATGTTGCTCCATGTGAAAGAAAAATTCCTCTAGGACTCCCCCTCCTGAAACTACCATAGAATGGGAAGTACCCACTAAGGCCCCGGGGAAATGGGTAAAGAATTAAGAGCCTGGAACTAAGGGGATGTTTTTATGAGAAACACCCTCTAGTATGGAGTTATGGCCATGGGCTGGAGTTCCTGATGACATAGGAAATTTATGGTTCTATTATAAAGGAAGATTAATTATAGAAAAGCAAATGACTAGAGCAGAATTGGTTGCTAGGATAGGGAGAAAACACTGTCTCAGTTGAAGGAAACAACGAGAAAGGGCATGCAGGGTATATTGTAAATATTTTCATGGAACCATTGTAAAAGGTTGCCCATGCAAGTAGAGAAATAGGAACAAGTAGCTCCAACTTTTACAATTAAAGTAATCATATAACTGCTTGGCTTGGTTACTAAGAAATAACCTGTGATTAATGGGAACTTGGGGAAATATTTTAATAGGACATCTAGAAACTAGGGGATTTTTTTTTTTAATCTTTATAGAACATTTTGAGGTTTGATTGTGCTAAGATTGTTTGGCCACGTATTGGTAATGTAATCAACTACAATATATAAACCTGTGATTGTAAACAATAGAAGAAGAATGAAGAATAAAGACATGAGAAAGAGAAACATGCAATGCTGATACTTTAAGAAGTGTAATAGAATTATTTCCTTCTCCGACGCTATCCATCCCTCGGGTATCCCTGGACTCGCTGGAGCTGGACTCCAGCATGCAAGTGGCTACAATCAGTTGACAGCACTGGAAGTTCCCTGAGGGCCGATATGAGCTAAAATCCATATTGACAGGGGTGGAGTGGGCTACGGAGTAGAATCTAGAGCCGGAAGGAGTTCTGAGGTCAGAGGCGGGTGTGCGAGAGGCAGCGTGCACAGGAAAGGCATGAGAGGGGCTCAGAAAGGGAGAGGAGAGTGGGGAGGGCGCGGTCTTGGCAGATCTGCCCTGAAAATCCCTCCTCTCGCAGGACCACTGGCTCAGAGGGTTGGAAACAGTTCCCCAGGTTCAGCCCAGCCCACCTCCCCCACCCTGAGCGTCTCCACATCTGAGCCCTGTCCTTCCTAAGGTAGGAGGACAGTAAGAGGCAAATCGAGGGAGGAAGAGATACCAACAGGAACCCACTTCCTCTTTTGCCCATTTAATGACTGAGACAGTCAAGTGCCTTTCTCTTTCCCTTTCTCGTAAAATAGGCACTTTCCACCTACATAGTTGCAGAATTCGTTTATAGGAAGATAAATGTGCTGCGAAAATAAATGTCCAGTGACAAGCCTCCATTTCATTTTTTGTATCTGGAGAAACTTGTGTATCTCTTGTCGCAAATGACATCCCTGGGCGCTAGGACGAGGAGAACGGAGTAGCACCGTCTTTGAAAAAGGGAGAAAGGTTTCTAGCAAGGCTCACGTCCCACTGGACCCTCAGCAGAGCTGGCGCACCCCTAGCAGCTGGCCACAGCCAGATGCCCACCGTGACGGCGGGCACTTCCCAAGCATCCTCTAGTGTCTTCTGACAACCTTCAGACGAAAGGCCCAGACACGCTGAGTGACCTGCCCAAGTTCCCCCAGGCGGTCGGTGACACGGGCAGGACTGAACCTGCGTCTGTTTGACTCCAGAGCGCTAGATGACTCCACTCGACTGGCTGCCTGAATCGACAGACAGACTCTCTGTTTGAGGTTCAGACTCTCTGTTTGAACCTGTTTTCAGGGTCAAGGGCCGCACCCCGCACCCTCCCTCCCCCATCAACAGTGCCTGAGGCTGAGGCTGGGTGGAAGCCCCTTCTTCACCTGTACCCTTCTCTTGCTTCCAGTTGGACCCAGCCTCTGCTGTTTCTAGAAGAATTTATCTCTTTGGGGAAAGACCCACCGTCTACCCAGTCCCTGCCCCCAGAAGCCTTTCCCTGGGCTTCATGAAATGACACCCTCCCCTGGCCACTCCACCTCCTGGACACCCAAGGAGTTCAAAATGAGTCTCCCCCCAGAATGTGCCACTCTGGCCTGGGGTGGGGTTATTCGGGTCGAAGGCCACGGAGGCCCCAAAGACACGGGAAGAGCTTTTTACCTCCCCCTCAACTGCCTAAAAGAATTTAGATAGGGGCCTGCCTCAGAGAGAGTTACTATCAGAGACAACTTTGACCTGAGAGACCCATCTGCACAGCAGGGCAAACATCCCGTTACCCTTCTTTTGGTCCGGTGACTCACCCTTCTCTGCTTTGAAGCCCTAGGCCCTTATCGCATTCCTTTAGCTCGGGACGGCATGCAAGCCTCAGCTGCCCTTCGGTCTCATATCCTTATGGGATCCCCGAACATATGTAATTATACTTGTTTTTCTCCTATTAGTCTGTCCGATGTCAGTTTGGTCGTTAGGCCAGCCACAGAACCTAGAAGGCTAGAGGACGAATTTTTCCTCCCCAACAGGATGCAAATCAGGTAGGATAATAAATAATACCAACCTGTAGCTGAGCAACTTTATATTTCATTTCACATACCCCTCATGCATGGACCCACGTGGTCCTGTGTGAACCCTGTGAGGAAGGTAACAAGTGCTACCCTTCTGGTTTTCCAGGCAAGGAAACTGAGGCCCAGAGAGGTAAGCTGAGTCCAGGGTCAGAGGAAGAGAGAGAAGGTAGGCTTGAGCCCAGCATATTAAATCCCCAGAACCAGGGTACTTTCTTCTTATTATTATTTACTTTTCCTTTCTGTGGTACGCGGGCCTCTCACGCTGCGGCCTCTCCAGTTGCGAAGCACAGGCTCCGGACGCGCAGGCTCAGCGGCCATGGCTCACGGGCCCAGCCGCTCCGCGGCATGTGGGATCCTCCCGGACCGGGGCACGAACCCGTGTCCCCCGCATCGGCAGGCAGACTCCCAACCACTGCGCCACCGCGGAAGCCCCAGGATACTTTCTAATAAGCCACTTTGCCTTCACAGAGCTCAGACCCCAGTGAGAGCTGGCTGGGTCTCCGATTTTCTTTTTCTTTTTTCCTTCTGTGGCCACACCACGCGGCACGCGGGCTCTTAGTTCCCCAACCAGGGATGGAACCTGAGCCCACTGCAGTGGAGGCGCGGAGTCCCAACCACTGGACCGCCAGGGAAGTCCCTGTATGTTCTTGAGTCAGCACGGCGGGGGAGACGGAGGACCGAGGGAGGAGGGAAGGGAGGGGTCAGCAGAGGCCCAGATGAGGAGGCTGGAATCCTGGGAAGGGTAGGAGAAGGAAACCAGAGAGGAAAGCCAGGCCACTCGGGGATTGTCCCCGGGGTCCACTGAAACGCAAGGCTAAGGTGGAAAGGTGTCTTCTACCTGCCCAGGGCCCTGGAGAGAAAGGTACAGATGCTCTCTAGGAGGCTTGGGAAGAACACCCAACTCCTTCCCAAGACAGGCGGTGGTGGGGTGCTGCCCAGTTGCCCCGGTAGCGGCCGCATTGTGAGGTGGTTCTGGTCACGGGCCAGGGGGGTGAGGTGGGAGGAGACGGAAGTGGTGGGGGCAGTGGCAGCCTCCTGAGCTCTGCCTGCCCCCAGCCCCTGCCTGGGGCCTTCTGTCACCGCCGCCATCATGGGCAGCGCGTACCACTGGGAGGCCCGTCGCCGGCAGATGGCTTTGGACCGGAGGAGGTGGCTGACGACCCAGCAGCAGCAGCAGCAGCAGCAAGAGCAGGTGCGTGAGAGGGGCCCCGTTCACCAGGGTCCTTCCGGGGACACGGAGGGGATGGGGAGGGAAGACGACGGACCCCAAGGAAGCTGTCCATTACCTGGTGAACGTTGTTTTGCTTGGGCTGGAGGAAAGCAAGGTCCTCTGATGTCTTGGAGGTACACTGTGTGTGTGTGTGTGTGTGTGTGTGTGTGTGTGTGTGTGTGTGTGTGTGTGTATTGGGGTGACTCAGCTTTGCTGTTGTACTAGGCTGAGGCCTCACGTGGGATTGAAGGGTCAGGCTCGGGAGGTTATAAAGCTGCGCTGTCCACTAGGGTGGCCACCAGCCTGGGTGCTATAGCCCTTGAGACGTGGCTAGTGAGACCGAGGAGCTGAATTTTAAATGTTACATACATTTAATGTATTTAAATATACTCTTTAAGACAAATTTTCATTTCATTTTACATACTGGAACATTTTTAAGTATGTCTGGAACAATGTAGATATGTGAACCTACTTCTTTGACTGTAAATTTTCAGAACTCTAAATATAGATCAAATATTTTAAATCAAAATGTAGTGTCTAAATCAAGATGTGCTGTTGAATATAAAATGCCCTCCGGGTTTTGAAGACTTAATACAAAAACAAAGACTATAAACTATCTCATTAATATTTTCATATTGGGTTTACGTTTTGGCTGTATTGGGTGGAGTAACATATATTATTACAGTCAGTTTCACCTATTTCTTCTTACTCTGTTATGTGGCTAACAGAGCATTTTAAATTATATGCGGCCCTCATTATATTTCCATCGGACAGTGCTGTTTCAAAGCATTTGCAAGAGATTATTCTTTACCCTCTGGCACTGCAAACGGTTTTCAGTGCGCGCGTAGCTCCCAAGCTAGGAGGTAGGTGGCCAGAGGCTGCTGTCTCCTGGGCAGGGGCTGTGCCGGGGGGGGGGGGGGGGGGGGGCGGGGGGGCACTGTTGCTACAGAAACAGTCCTTGGGTGTGGGTGGGTGAGGGGAGAGAGCTCAGGCTCCAGCCTCAGCCTCCAACTCCAGGGAACAGACACCCTCCAGCCACCTCCACCTCTGGATTCCCTTGCCTTGCTCCCCTCAGTGTCTCTGGCAGGGGGGTGACTGGGTGGGGAGGGAGGAGGATGCCACTCGCGGGGGGCTTCTTGACAGGAACTGAAGAAACTCCAAGAAGAGGAACGGCAATCTGAAAAAAAAACCCCAGCCATCACAGTCACCACCCGCGCAGCCGCCGCCGCAGCCTCAGCCAAAGCCACGAAATGCCCAAGACCCTCTTACTCAGCGCACCTCCCGGTACGTTCTCCAGGATTCTCAAAGGCCAGGCGCCCACAGGGACAGATTCCAAGGAGGGGTGACGAACCCTCAAGGTGCAGGTAAGTGAGATGCCTGGGAGCGGGAGAGGGTGAGGAGAGAGCCCCGGGCTATAGTCCAGGAGCCACATCTGTCACCCCACCCTTTGACCCTCCCTGGCAGCCTGCACCTTTACTTGGGGGGGGTCACTCTCTGAGTGGATTTGCACCAAGCGAGAGCTGCAGAGAAACCCGCTGACTTCCGCAGCAGAGGGTGGCTCAGAATTTGTCGGTCCCTTCTCCAGAGTGAGAGTGACAGACGGGGTCAGGGCGGCCAGAGGGTGGGATAGAAGGTGTAGGCTTAGCAACGGATATCCTGAACCCTGGGGGGGGTCTGGAACGGGGAAGCACCGGTCGGCTTCCTAGTGGAGAATGCTCAGTGGGGGCTGGGACCTTGCCTTGCCCCAGCTAGGGGCCTTGGCCTGCCCCCCAGACACGTGGTAAAGAGTCCGGCTGTGGCACGTGCCATTCTCAGGAACTGCCAGATGAGTAACGTGTGCTTCGTTTCATCATCAGGTTTCAGGAAATCTAGCCCAGAGACACACACCAAGTACCCACGATTCACGGTGAGACGGACTCAGAGTGTGAAAGGCGGCTACAGTTTGGCTGCGTGTCTGCGTGTGCTCGCGTGTCAGTGCAGGTGGAGTCTAGAAAGGCTTCCTTGGCAGGAATCCGGAGAGGGGACTGAAGTTATTCAGTCACTTCTGGATGGCCCATTCCTCCATTCCACGCCCCCATAAACATGTCTCTGTAGGCCCCGTTGCTCAGCACTCAGTGTACGTGAAGGAGCTGACGATCTAGTTGGAAAGACGGGACAGGTGCCAGAGAAGCAACATCAAGGGGCCGTTTGAGATGCCGACTGGGTAGAGCCAGCTGCAGCGGGAGGACGGTAAGACGTGAGGTCAGAGGTCGTGCTCTCTGTCGGGATCACCACTCTCCGGTAGGTAGCACGACTCAGATCTCTGAGCCTCAGCTGCCCCACCCATAAAATGAGACTGATAATACCACCTCCTCAGTAGAGGTGTCATGAGCACTGAATTAAAAGGCAAAGCATCCAAGCACTTAGCTTACAGCCTGGCTCACTGTAGACCGTCAAACCCAGGAAGGCTCTTTTTTGAGAGTCTTGAGAATTACATGCAACAGGATAAGCTTTGGAAAGAAGCCTTTTTTCCCCCTGACTCAGGAGCAAAGGATGGGAGAACCTGATCCCGGCCCTTTAAGACGAGGACCGGGCTGCTACATTTCACTTTGATTACTCTGGCTTCAGAGGGCTTAAGACAATGTTCTGAAACCGGCAGGCCCAGGAGCTGCTAACTAACCTGTTTTGCCTCCTGTCTCTCCCTCTTCTCAGTCAACGAATTACAGCCAGCAGTGGTGATGCAGAGACAGACCCCCAAGACCCCACTGGCCATCAGCAAACATCAGATGAGCAGCCCCATCTTCTTACCTCCCAGCAGCATCTCCACTTCAAAAGCCAAGCCCTCCCGATCCACTCTGGCAGGGGAGGCTAGCTGGGAATAACGTGAGTTCTTCCTGGAAAGAATCAAGGGGCTGGGGCTTCCCCGGTGGCACAGTGGTTGAGAATCTGCCTGCCAGTGCAGGGGACACGGGTTCGAGCCCTGGTCCGGGAAGATCCCACATGCCGCGGAGCAACTAGGTCCGTGAGCCACAACTACTGAGTCTGCGCATCTGGAGCCTGTGCTCCACAACAAAGGAGGCCGCGATAGTGGAGGCCCGCGCACCGCGATGAAGAATGGTCCCCGCTTGCCACAACTAGGGGAAGCCCTCGCACAGAAACGAAGACCCAACACAGCCAAAATAAATACATTAATTGATAAACTCCTACACCCAACATCTTCTTTAAAAAAAAAAAAAAAGAATCAAGAGGCTGGCTGGGCTCCCGTGAGACCGAGATGAGGGGGAGGGGGCGGGAAGACCCACGAAGAGGATGGAGAGGGTGCGAGAAGAAAGTGGAGGGCAATTCCACGCTTCTCCAGGCAGAGCCAATGGGGGAACCTGGCCTCGGGCCCCCAGGTCTACCGCTCCACCACCGGCCCTTATTTAGCAGTGATAGGCCTGCTGGGGGCTCAGGTTTACGACTCTCACCGGAGACACCAGCCCTTCCTCCCGGCCGATGCTTATTGAGATGCACCTGGGGAAGCGTGGATCGCATCACACCAGAGCAGACCCGGGACCTGGGGCAGCATCAGGAAGCAGTGGCACGCAGGGGCCTCCCCCAAGTCCGGTGTCATGCCTGGTCCACTGTGGGCACTCCGCTGTTGAACGGAGGACGGTTGGAAGGGATGGAGAGAAAGAACTCAGAGGAAAGGAGGACTGTAGCCTCAGGCACAGGACACCTGACCTGGGGAAGAGGGGGACTTGCCCCCCCCCCCAAATCCACAGGCCTCTTCCTCCCCGGGTCTCAGCCTTTCCACGTCGCAGAGACAACCCAGAGGCTCTGGAGGCCCCAGGCATCCCCCTCACCACTTCCTGAAACTGACACCTGGGGTCCCCCAGCCGTGCTCCCTCTTCCACTCTTGACTGGTGAGGGGGATGCCTGGGGCCTTTCACTGCAGTGTCGCCTCTGGGTGAGACTGAAGGAGCCTCTCAGTGCAGTGTTTCCTGCGAGGAGCGGTTGCGGGAAGCGGAGGAGTGGGGGCCGCACAGAACAGGAGCATCGAAGTCGGGAGGGACTCAGAGATGCGCGACGATAGGAAGGGAGCAAGCGAGCCCCCGGGAGCAGTCTCCCAGAAGGCAGAGAGGCCGGGCGCGCGCCCGAGGGGCTCAGGGACTGGGGAAGGGACCTTGATGATGCCCACTTGGATATGAAGAAACAGGCTGTGAGATGGGGAGCGTCCACCAGCTCCCTTCCCGCTCACAGGAGCCTTTTATTTTCCTTTCTTAAACATTGTTAAGCACAGCCGATTGACCCCAATATAAATCCTTTACATTTGGCGAACTCCACCCAGCGTGAGCTCCAGCCTGGCCCTCGTGGACTTCCGTGCTCTCACCAGCACCACCTCGACGCCAGTCACCCAGGCGTGCAAGCACGTGGACAGCACGAACTCCTTCCTTCCCCTCATCCCCCCCGGCCGGCTCCCCACCAGCTTCTGGCCCCACGTCCCCTTCTCCGCCCTTCCAGCTGCAAACTCGGCTTTCCCTGCCACTCAGGCTCACCTCTCTGCCTGCCTGAGTGATGGAAACCCCGTAACCGCCCTTGGTGAGCAAACGCAATTCCCGCTCGGCTAAAGAACCTGGGGGCTGCCGGGGGCTTCTTGTCATCTGACAGCAAAGAGGGGACGGCCTAGACGGGTCCCCACTGATAGGCGGCTCCATACCGTCAGTGCCCAAAGGAGAGGAGAGGCCTCTGGGAGCAGAGGGCGCCCTGGGACTAGGCTGGGGGTGCAGCGGAACCCAGCGGTTCGGCCTCACCTCTGCAGGTTTTCAGCGGGAGAGCAGCTGCACCCACCGTTTGACCTGCCTGTGTCCCTTCACGTGGGCTCAGGCGTGTGGCCTCCTTCAATAAAAACCTTTTAAAATGACTCTGGCTTTGTCTGTCTTTCCTGTGCAGGCCCAGGGGGTGCCCGGTGCCTCCCTCCCCTCCCCTCCTACTTTGGTTCCTGCTCCGAAGAGAACGATAAAACTGTTTTCGGGAGAGAAGCTTGGGCTGCAGAACACCTCCGACTTCCTGGGGACCCAGACAGTCTTTAACCAGGAAGGCTGCAGATCAAAGGGCCTTGGCCAATCTTGCTGTCAGATGGGTGGGGTGGGGGCACAAGTTACCAGGCGAGAAGCAGGCCATCACCATCACCCTGTCACACGACCAAAGCAGGGAGGCATAGGAGAGCACCTGCGGTCCCCTAAAAGGCCCTGGGGACAACACTGGCTGTCCCCCAAGTCACTTTCTCATTACCAGGTGGAGAACTTGGAAAGGATCCATGTATTAAAAGCCAGACAAAATGAAAGCTTTCTCCACATTCAGGCAGGACCAAGGTCTTCCCCGGACGAGCTGGGCAACCAAGCTGCTCAGCACAGACAGTGTGGGTGCCACTCCATGCCGCCGAGGCGGCTCTGAGGAAATGTCAGGTCAGACTTTCCTCAAGACAGACCAAGGGGAATATCTGGTGCTGGCCTCTAGATGAACCAAGCTTCCGTTCCTGTGGAAATCAGAGAGGGTGTGTGTGGGGTGTGTGTGTGGTGTGTGTGTGTGTGTGTGTGCGCGCGCGCGCGTGCGTGTATGAAGTTAACGTCCACAGAAAGCTTCCTCTGCTGGGGGTGAACAGGGGGAGGGTATGATAAAGCAGGGCTTTTCCTCTGGCAAAGTCACTCTCGTCCTGTTGGGTGCCATGGAGTGGTGGGAGATACAGACCAGGCCGGCAGGTGCCCGGAGCTCGACGACAGCAGACAGGTCACGGCGGGCGAGGGACCACCAAGTGGGGCTTGGATGCGTTTCCCCGGCAGTCCACATATTCGTAGCTCTGGAAGACCAGCTGCTCTGAATGGCTCAGGTAGGAACAGGTCAGGGTGCCCCTGGAGAGGAAACAGGGCTTTTTTCTCTTTTTTTCCCCCCAAAAAACACACCCGTTTTATTTTGAAGATTACAGGACTTGAGCCTTGACCCCACCCAGCGTCCACTTCCACCGATCTAAGGATCTGCAGTTGGGGTAGGAGTGAGGGAAGGAAGTAGGGAGGCGAGGGGAGAGACCTGGTGGCGGCAGAGGAAAGGAGCAAGACGGCGGCTGGAGAGCGCCCGCCCCCAGGTCTGCGCTTCACCGTCTTTACTCCTCCACACCACAGGGGTCTGGGAAGAAGAGGAAAGCCCTGGCCCCGCTCTGCTCTCTCGGGAGGGCTGGCTTCCGCAGACCAAACCCGGCCCTTCCTTCTGCTCCCCACTCTGCCGAGGCACCTGGCACAGCTGCCCCCCTCCCAGGGTTCCGGGCAGATCTGTGGCTGTCACTGTCAGTGGCTCATAAGCAAGGTGGGCCTTAGGGGAGGGGCTGGACCTGCTACTGCCAAGAGCCGACACAGACTCCCGGGATTCGCTGCGATGACTCTCCTCCCACGGGGTGGGGGTGGGGGGCAGACGTGGGAGCGGGTACCAGGGCTCCAAGCCCTACTTACCGGATGTGCAGAAGCACGTGGTGGACTTTGATTTTCAGCCAGGTACAGATCTTGCTGAGGGAGACAGAGAGAGAGAGAGAGAGAGAGAGAGAACCCGGGCCCACGTCTCACACACTGAGCGGCCCGTCAGACAGCTCGGAGGAGACCTGCCGGCGCAGCCCCCGTCGCCTCCTTTCCATCAGGGGCCCCACGTGCCACCCCCAGCCCTTCCCCCTCCCTCTGCCCAAGGTGAGCATGTCGCCCCTGCTGCAATATCACTCCTCCAACCCCCACTGGTTTGGCCCAGGCACGGGCTGGCCTCTTCCTCAGTAGAAAACGGTGAGTCAGGCTGAAGAGCCCAAGGTCATATATCGTAAGTAGGAACCAGATTCTAGCCTGGTTTTCATTCCAGTCCAGGTCCAAACAGGCAGAGGCTGGGGACCCTGAATGCCTGTACACTGCAGGCTTGGCCACAAGAGTGCAGGCCACACGCTGACTGCAGGGTTTGCTGAGCAATCAGAACGTCTGGTGGGAATTCAAACTGGGTTTCCAACCAGGAAAGAGGCTGAGGGAGAAGGGATCCAGGGCTACTCACTATGTGTTTTCATCCCATATCCTGTTGGCTACTGTATAAAACACCTGTCAACCAAACGGGTACAGGGTCAGCCCCAACTCCAGCCACCCGCGTCCACACCCCTGTGGGCAGGTCTGGCCAGCAAGAGGGAGTCACCTGCTCACTGGCCAAAGGGCCGATGTGGAGGAGGAGGCTGTGGGAGACCTGCCCCACCACGAGGGACTGGTGCAGCACCTCAGTGGTCAGCTGGGTCCCAGCGACGGGGTAGTAGTTGTTATTGGAGATGCTCAAGATATTCTGGGGAGGAGGACAGGGAAAGGAAGGGGTTCGGGTGGCACCATCCCTGGCAAGAAGAAGTCCAACGGTTTCAAAACCCCGCAGCCTGACCGAGCCCCACCCCCAACGTGGGCCGCAGCGGCCGAGGCCCCGGGGCCAGGGGCCCCTCGGAGGGGCTCTTAATGGCCAGGGGTCACCTTTAACTAAGACGTTAAGCTGGCTCAAAATCCGGTCTCACCCTGCAAGGCTCTCTCCGTTCAGTCCTGCCCACCCAGGGAGTCTCAGGCACACCACCGCGACTGCACCCGGTGACTTATGGCTCTGGCGTCAGTTCTAACCCCTCACAGGTCCAATCCTGCACAGTCTGTTAGGGGGCTCATGGTTGCTGCTGCTTCTCCCCAGCCCTCTGACATCCTCTGGGTGCCATAAGATCCCTGGCTACCGATGCCCAGGGTGAGGACACTGGACAAGGGCTACAGAGGAGTGTTGCCAGGAAGGTGGGGTCAGAGACCAGGGGCACAGGCACCCACCCACCGTTATATTGAGGTGGATAGCGGCCTCGCCAACAGTCACCGTGGAGGAGTTGAGGCCTACAGGCTGCACGGCGATAGTCCGGGGAAACAGGAAAAAGACGATGAGGGATGAGGTCACCAGGCAGATGAACACTGCCAGGAACACGGAGAGCTTCCTGTGGGAAAAAAGGACCCGGGGCAGAGGAGTGGAGAAGTCTGGACACCAAGGCGGCCTGGGCCGGGGGCGTTCAGACACTCTTCTCTCTCTATATAAGGCTCTCCTCCGAGCCGCCGCCCCCCCCACAACTGTACACTTAGCTCCCCAGATGCGGAGGACCGACCTAGGCTCAGATGTGGCCCAGAGTGGGTAGGAGCACCGGATTGAGAGGCTGGCAGCCCGGCTTCCATTCCCAGCTCTGTGTACCCACTGGCCCAGCAACTCTGAACAACCCACTCAACCGCCCTAAGCCTCAGTTTCCTTGTCTATAAAATGGGGATAATTGTACCCACCTCATACAATCTGTTAGGGGCTAATGCATGACAAGGCACCAATCCCTGGCCCTGGCACATAGCCAAAGGCTCAACCAACGCTAGCTATTCTCACTGGAAGAAGTAAGCCCACGTGACTTCTGACAGTTCTGAACTTTAATATTCATATTCAGAACAAGACATCATCTGTCCATCTAATTCAAAATCGAGATATGCATTAAAGAGAGAGCACCTCGTTAGCATTTCCTAAGGGGCCCTGCCAGATTCGGCTTCTGGTGCACTGGTGGGGGCAGGCTGGGTGGTGGCTCCCCCACGGAAGCTGAGGACCCGGGGAGGAGGTTGCAGGGATCTATGTCAAAGGACCCAGATGACAAACACGGTCATGGGCCCCCCAGTGAAACTCAGGGCTGCCTCCTCTGAGGTTCTCAAGTGTCCCAGAACACAGAGCAGCTGGTTTCCCATCTCTACGGGGAAAAGAACAAGCAGGTCTGAGCTGCCGTAGCAAAGGAAGTTCTCAGGAGAAATCACTTCCCCAAACCAGCTGCAACCACAGCCACTCCCTCCCTCCTGGAAGGACTTGCAGAGTCAAGAGGTCCTCTCTGTCCTCAAAAGGGAGCCACGCTTCTTGGAAGCAGTGATGCTCAGGACACCAAGAGGCCTCAGGTGGCATCTGCTGTGCCCCGAGCTTCTTACACTAGGACAATCCTTGGAGACAGGGAGCTAATATGTCTGAGGCCAGGGAGGCTCAGACTTTCTGGGGGAGGACCAATGGAGAAAAACTGGGTGGGGGGAAGGGGGATTGGGGGAGACAAAGAGGAAGAGCCCCCAGGGGCAATGCCTACAGAGCTGGGATAGGAAGAGCGGCTTACGTGTGCCTGGGCTTCAGCCTCTGGTCCCCATAGGGGATGAGGGCCACCAGCTGCTTCTCTACTTCTGTAGAAAGAGGGTGAGAGGAAGGGCCAAGAAGTGTCCATGACCAACGTTTCCTGTGCCAGCCTGCCAGAAGCACCCCTCCATCCCACAGAGCACTGTCAGAAGCATGCCACCTCTGCCTCAGAGCAGGACTGGGGATACTGGGCTGTTGGCAGCTCAGCTTGGCCATCTCTAGAATGGAGGCGCGAGATTTTCATTAACAGGTGTGAGGCATTCCTGCACGTCACCACCAATCAGGGAAGCCCGATTTCTTTGGAGACGTCACTGTAACTTCCTGAATCCTAAGGCAGTGCTGCTAAGAGAGCAGAGAGGCTGGGAATCCCCTGGGTTTGGGCGGTACAACCAGGGCAGGAGGGGGTCTCTGCAGCGAGCCCGGGGGAGGGTTAGCGTCTCCCTGGCTGGCCTTGAAACTCGGGGACTAGGAGCTGGGAGACCCAACCCCATCCAAGGAGACTCAGAGGGGCCTGGCACTGACCAGCTGGCTGCGGAGAGCTTTTCCTGGATCCCAGGTGACTTCCAGAGCTGGGGCCACTCACCTCGAGGGATCTCCCCACTGCCCTGGCAGGTGGGACAAGTCACAAAGCTGACACCGGCAGCCCTTTCACAAGGCACACAGGAACAAAAAGCCTTGCTGCTGGTGGTGCTGGAGTAGCTGGCAGCCTTGCTGCCAAAGGCTGGGGCAGAGGGCAGGATCGACTGGTTCTCATCCTCCCGGGAGCCCAGCTGGGAGAATGTCTCACCCATTGCTCAGGGGTGTTGTTCACTGATGAGAGAAGAACAACGTTCAGTTAGCACTGACGCTGGGGGTCCCTCTGGCTTTAGGCTCTTGAGATTGGCAAGGAGCCCCGCCACAATTTCAGCAAGCTCAAGCCTAAGGAAGTGAGGCTGTGGAAATGCGAGCAATCACACACGACTCGGATCAGGAATCTCCATGCATTTCAACTCTTTTCTTTTTTCTTATTGTAGGAGAGCTCAGTCGGCCTACAAGAGGGAAAAGCAAAGCAGAAGTTATTTCACTTTAAGGGACTTTCATAAGTGAAAGGCAGAGCGCTTAATTTTGTTCTGGAAAAGCTGCTGAGCTGTCATTCACTGCAAGGGAAGGAAGTTAGATAGGTCTTGGGGGCAGCAGCCAGGAGAGCCCCTTCATCCTCTGTGACAAGATGACTCTGAACGTGTCTCTAGAGCACCCGGGGAAGAAATGCCCGAGGTCTCCAGCCTGGGTGTGGGAGGACAGTTTCCATTCCCGAGCCTAGACAGGTGCTGGCGAAATAGGAAGGCAGGGGGTCTTCGGGACGAGAAAAGAAAAAGGAGGCTAGGCTGGCCACAGGTGTGGCTAAAAACCCTAAAATGATTGTGGAGGGGAGCACAAACCTCTTCCGCCTGCTTTCCGAGTTTGGGTGGGAAAGCATGTCTGGGGGAGGGTGGTAGCAATTTCAGGCTCAGTCCCTCACCAGGATGAGTCACAGCTAACTCCAGATCCTTCCCAAAAGACCGGTGGCAAATGAGTGGGCAAGGTGAGCCGAACTCAGACCTTCGGGGCTTAAAATAAAGGAAGCCTCACCTGGTTCAGGTCTGAGATCCTGGGCTCCTCTCAGCTGCAAGAGGGCTAGTGATCTCTGGAGTACCTCTTCGGGGAGGAGGGCCTGTAAGGCAGGGTGGCTGCAGGGGCCACCAGTCCCCTTCCCGTAGAGTCCCGGGACCGACTGCACCGCGTTGGAGGAGGCGGGGAGCAGCGACCCCGGCCTCCCCAGAGGCTTCACGCCCTGCTCTGGGGCTCGGCCACGGGCTGCGGGGTCGGAGCGGACCGAGAGGCTAGGATGTCACTGAAGGAGGATTTTCAGTCCCACCAGACACCCCGGGAGGCCGTGAGTAGAGCCTGGAACCTGCGTGTTGGGCCAGGAGGAGGCACAGAAGGGGCCTGGGCCCTTGCATGCCAAAGGGGAAGAAGGGAAGGAGGGTCCCGAATCGCCTTACCCCCGGGCGACCGCAGCGACAGAAACGCCTGCCAAGCAGAACCGAAAGTGCGGGAGCCGGGGTTTCGCCCCAAGCTTCGGCTCAAAGCCTTGGCAAGCTCCGCCCCGGCTCCTCCGGACCCGCCCCTCCCTCCCAGGGCCGGCCTCTCTCGACACAGCGGCCAGGAAACTTCTCGGTTCTTCAAAGGCCACGCGAGGTTCCGGACGAAAGGACCGGCCAGTCCAGGTAGGAGTTTCAAAGTTTATTTCACCATTCTTTAAGCGGTTAGGGTACAAGTACAATGGGACAGACGACCGGACCCCAGGGCCCTCCTGGACCCCTACAATACAACTCACATGGTCAAGACAGATCCCGTCCCAAATCAACCGAATTAATTACGCACACCCTGCCGCTCAGCCTCTACCCAGAAGCCCCCCACCCACTCCCATAAAAACATTTTAAATAATAAACACGCTGGTTGGCTTGCAGTCTGAATCCTGGCTTATTTAACAGCATTCAAGAGTTATACTGTAAATAAACATCATTATGGCCAATGATTAATTTAACTCACCATTCATTACAATACCAAACCAGGTTAAGTAATACTATTTTACTATCCTTCCCCCTTCAGGCTGGGGGTCAGATTCTTCTTTTTCTGCAAATAATTTTTATGACTAAAATCTGTAGTGTTTTTTGTTACCTCTTTACCAGCTGTACCCAAGACTCCCTTCTGTAAAACAGAGTGAGGACCGGGACCCCTGTAAGCAAGCTCCTTCCCACTCACTCACCCTGCGGTTAAACCAAAACTTTTTCAGTGAGTTTGCTCCCATCCAAGTCTTGTAAAACACCCGCCTCTTTTTTCTCATTCTAGGTTCTCTTGAACAGATTGCAAACATTCAGCAGGCCATCAGGATTTCCTAAGCCTCACACCCACTCACTTGCCCACCCCTGAACTTTACCGAGATTCACACAGGAGCCTGCCTTTCACTTTTCTCATGTTCCTGTACACCCCCGCCCACTCTACTGTAAAGAAGACCTGCCCCCCCAACATAAAGAAAAAGGGTAACTGTTCAATTGACTTTTCCCTTTAATAGAAGAGTTTCTTTCCTTCTTTGTAGCATTAGCAAAATATTTCACACTACCTAAATTTTCTCCCTTAAATAAAATAAAATGTATGCAAAATTGCTACAACAGACACTGCTCAACAGGCGCTGCTGGGTCAATGAGCACACTCCCAGCTCCTTTCTCAGAAGCGGGGAGACCAGAAGGTGGCTATTCTTTAAACGCATCACTGGGGCTCTTTTGAAAAACAACAGTGCCGGTTACTAAAACCTGCAGGGGAACGACTTTCTCCCTGAGAAGGGAAGAGGAACAAAACTCCCATCGCGCCCTGGCTGTTATTTTAATACCACACAGCTATGAAGCTTGGGATAGGTTAGAAAAATTATGAGAACAATTCTGGAAAACAACTTCCAAGGTTAATTTCTTTTATAAACTGACAATTAACAGATACCCTCATTAAAAACATCCACATTAAGCAAAGAAAAATACTCAACTTCAATACAAGCAGGAAGAAAAATGCCTCTATAGGAAGTTTAAGTTGCACTTTTCAATGCGCTAAAACAGATAAGAGTTTTATCCAGATCAATTGAAAAATGCTCTTCCTACGATTCATCTAACGTCTAACGTGAAGATTTAAGTTCTGGCCTTTCATTTGCTCCAAAAAAATACCGCAAGGCAGGTATTGTCTTGATCGTTCAATGACGGGCTCTAGGTAGGTTCATCAGATTAAAAAACAAGCAAGGGCCTCCACCCCACTCCCCCAAAACAGAATAAAGATCGTCTCTGAGCAGCAGGCCAAGTTGTTTAATACGAGGTCACTCCTCAGTAGCGGTGGCTATACCAGTCGTTGTTGTTGATCTGGAGGAGTTCTGTCACAACCTGCAGGATGTTGTAATTGTGTTTCTTCAGCAGCCTTAGGTTTAGCTGCCTGTCACAGAAGCCCATTTCAAAGAGATGGGACATCAGGGCTGCTGTCTGATCTTCGGAAACTAGTGGCTGTGTAGAGTCAAGAAAAGCAGAACAACGTTTTTTGTATAATCTGTGTTTATCTTGTTAAGGCATACTCATCTTCCAGATTTACTCAAAAGACTAGGTAATCAGGTGCAAGGCTATGGCACTCCTGTCCACCCAATACTGATGGGTCTTCTGAGGGGATAAGAAGGACTGGGAAGGCCCTGCTTTGGATTAGGTATGTCTGCACCCTGAACCACGTGACTAGTGAACTGTCTTTAGAAGGAGATGAAGGAAAAGATGCTAACGAACTCTGGAAGCCCTGTGAAGTTAAAGGTGACTGTGGCGATGGGGCAAGAAGACGCAAGAGAAGAGATGGTAATTGGAAGAAAGTATGGGAAACGGGAAGAAAGTATAGCCAGCGCGAGCCTTAACCACTGGACCACCAGGGAAGTCCCTCCCACGGGTCTTAAAAATAAAATCCAAAATCACTTAACACAGCATCCCACCTACATCATTGGTCTTTTCTCTGCTTGGCACAAATTCACCCTCCAGGTTCACATTTCCAAGTCTCTGTACTGGCTACTCTGTCTACAACGCCCTCTCTAACCCTCTCTCCTGGCACACACTCATTTTGTCCTTTAGGACTGAGCTCAGGCGTCATCTACCAGGACGCCTTCCCTGGCCCCACCATGGGGCCGACACCAGGCTGAGGTGTTCCACTGGTGTGAGAACACTGGCACAGCATCTCACGCTGCACAATAAACGTTTTTGGTTTTTTTTTCTTAATTGAATGGAAGATTCTTTAAATTCTATAGTGCTTTGCAATTTTCAAAAGTTTCACAGATAAATGTCCGTCTGCTTATTTCCCACTGTCTCTGGGCAGGAACTGGTGTCCGAGTCACCTTGTCGTGCTGGCACCTGGGAGAGCGACCCCACACACAGTAGGTCCGCGACCAACGTTAGGTCTTTTTTCTTTCCTCCCTTAAGTAACTCAGCCCAAGTCATACCGCTGGAAAGTGGCAGAGTTGTGTGTTAAAGACTAAACTTAAAGCTCATGCTTGCTATGATGCCATGCTACTCTCTCCAACCCAGGCAGACGCCACTGTTTTCACTGGTGACTTGGCTTCGGTTCAGGAAAATAAAACACACTGACCTGTGCAGTGACCGGTGGTCCAGCAAACAAGGCCTTGTATGCAGAGGCGGCAACAGACAAAGCCCCCTTCACCAGCCCTCCAGCAATGCTGCTCCCATGGTGGTGCCTGCAGGGGGGAAAGCCAAATGTCTCCCTAAAGAAACAATCGTTTCTTTAGGAATCCTTATCTTCCTACAGATAATCTGGGCTCTAATCCTGGGAAGAAAATGAGATTTCCCTGAGAAAAAAATCAGATGTAAAAGGAGAGTGGGACTATTTTTCTATCAGTTTTCTAGCTACAAATCTGGGCTTGACGTAGGGCCCAGCTCTTACTGCTTGCTGCAAGGTATGGGCACTGCAGAAAGCACATCACCCTGGTTAGCGTGCCAGCTTTCGGCCCCAGCTGGAAACTAATGTGCTCAGCAGCACACCGAGGTACTGGCAGTCTGCACGCTCAGTTCTCATCTCAGAGGAAACACCTCCCAAAGGAAAGGTGATTTTCTGAACGCTGTACGTAGGGAGGAGCCTGCCGTGACACTGCTCTGAGATGACAGGGAGCAGAGAGGCAGGTGTGTCTAAGGAAACGTTATAAAGATGCACAGCGGGCTGGGCCTTCCTGCCTTCTTCTCTGGTACTAAGCAGGGGTTGAATCTGAGGGAACTTCCTCCTGGTCTGGGATGTGAACACTCTTATTAAGCACCACCATTAGCCCTCTGCTCAGTGTTGCTCACAAGCTTTAGGAGAAATAAGAACAGGAAGGAATGCGGGCTCTCCTTCTCCGCTCTCGGCAGGTGGCACATGCTCTGAGAGGCTCGTGTAAGCGGAGGCAGTACTAGGATATCCATCTGCTTCTGAAGGAGAGGCTGCACAAGGACGCCCCAGTTACCTTGAGTGGTCATAGCTCTTCTGTCTGCTGTTTACAAGTCCTGATGAGCCTCTGAGCTCTAAAAGCAAAAGAGCTGTTGGTTAGATGCAGCATCCATAAACACCTAGTGTTTCCTAACTCACTGCAAGGCTATTTTTGAGGCAGGTGGCAATCTGATTGCAATGTTTAAAGTCTTTTTTTTTTTCCTTTTTAAATATTTGAGAAATTTTGCAGGTGGTTTAAGTAAATGTTAAAGAAAACTGTCCAGCATGCAATGCAAGGTGAGTGTTTAGTGCATCAGAAAAATTAATTCTATAATCCTATCACAATAGTTTATTAGTTCTTAAGTACTTTCAGGTTTTGTTTTTTGAGGACGAGAGGAAAGCGACTTTGAGGGTCTACTCACAACTTTAAAGTGCTATTCTCTTTATTTTGTAGATAAGGAAACAGACCTTTAGGTCTTAAAACCCTGCTGAACCACTGCAAGGTCACACGGTGAAGAAAGGTGGAGCTGAGGCTGGAGCCTCGACTAGTCTGGCCCCAAAGCCTGTGTTCTTTCCACTATAGCACAATGCCAACCTCTATGGGATCTCGTTTAATAAATATTAAGCTAGAAGATAGAACAGAAAGAGTATGAGGCAGGAGCACAGAAAAAGTCAAAGGGCATGTTTCTAAAAACTGCCAAGAATCACAAAGATAGAGTGCCTATTTATACCTGCTTCCATTAGAAAGGAGCACAGAAAAAGAGAAAGCTCAGGCTGGTCATTACCTCCTCTGCTCTGATCAGGGACTGAAAAAACTTCTGGTACGGTAACTGGTAAATCCACTCCTGGGGAACCATGCTGCTGTGCATACGGAGGACTCCTTTCAGAAAGACACAATATTGAAAGTAAGTTGAAAAGGCGCCTACAGTAACTGTGGAGAAACAGTAAACAGAGCACAGCAGTGCCAAATTCTCTACAGAGGCTTCACATTTCTGATCCAGATCACATGTCTGAATTTAGGGATCAGGTGAGAAGCGCTCATTCTTCTTCTGGTTTTCCTCTTCAGCCACAGTCAAGCTATAAAGACTGGCTTCAGTCTGGTCACTTCCCCCTGTATCAAGTGGTGCTGATAAAAGAAAATATCTAGCTCCCTGGGAGAATGTTTTAAATTATAGTCAAGGCTCCACCATTTTCCATACTGTGAGAGAGCAGTGATACAGACAGAACCAGTAGAGAAAAACAGTAACTTCTATCTGGTTTTGCAGTATAGTTGTTTCCATAACAGATTAAACTTCTTATTCTACTTTGTTTGGATTAGAATGAGAATGAGTTTTTGCTGCCTTTGCCCATGAGTCAACAGGACAGGGAGGAAGGTCCAGGGATGTTTGTGTTTAAAAACTGGCTCTGAATGATCAAAACATAAGTAGATAAGATTATACTCAGATAATTAAGGTTAACTGAAACAAGTATTTCTTTAAATCGAGAATACACAAATACTGGGAAGTACAACGTTTATTCATCAGACTTTACTACGGGAAATAGACTCTTCCCTTGCTGACAAAGAAACAGGTTTTGAGATCAGGTTGAGTCCTCTCTCTTTATTCCACCTCTGGAGAACAGCCCAGCAGAGCGGGGTGTGGATGATACCTGGGCAGCCGTGGCGGAGGCCCTACCACCTCTGGGGTCAGGGGCACTGTGTCCAGAGTCTGTGAGGTCATAAGGATGTCATTGATGCTGTGCCCCTGTGGCTGGTTCTCCCCTCCAGGGGGTCTCTCCCCAGCCTCGACTGGTTCCTGCCCAGCCTCAACCCCAGGCTCGCCTTCAGCCGCTCGCTCCAGGCCTGGCTGCGAGAGGGCAGAGCTGTACATGGAGTCCCCCAGGGGGCGGCTGGTGTCAAAGCACTCGGGCAGGATGATGATGTAATCCTCCGAAGAAGCAGAAGACTGACTCTGAACTTCATCTTTGAGCTCCTCCTCCTCCTCCTCCATGACAGCTTCTTCTTCAACAATACGGACAATCTCTTCCCTCTTGTCTCCAAGTGGTCCCTCTTCGGGTGGGGCAAATTTCACTAAAGGATGAAAGCAACCAACTTTAAGGTATAAGCTAAAAGCAGCCCCTGTGCTACCCTTACCCCACCAAGCCTTGTAGGTCACGAGCTATAATTATGAAACCCAGAGGACGGGGGCAAACCAGAGGGAAGGGTTGCTGAAACCACAGTCATGGCCACATCCTAAACCTACGCAAAGCCAAACAGAACCAAAGTTCACAAAAACAACATTGGCAGAAACATCGAGGCTTCTGAGAACACTATGAATCTTAAAGCAAGGAGGCCTCATCCATCCCTGTTCCTCTTCACGTGACGGTTAACATACTGAGACGGGTTCAAATCAAAACTGATATACTAACAGTGCTATAAGAAGAGAAAATGTTTGGTGGTAAATACTTAAGGACTGTATGACTACTTTCCTCCTCTTCTTTGCAAAGTAATGAGTAGTCATGATAGAAAATTGGCAAACATGGATGAGGAAAACAAAAAAAGAAATAAAAAAGTACCTATAATCTTATCAGAAATAACTACTGTGAACACTTTGGCGTTAAGTCCTTCCAGACTTTTTTGTTATGCATTTGTACACAAGTATGTGTGAGGAAATACATATATTTTTAAAAATATACAGTTTAAATATAGATATATAAATGAAAAAGTGAGATAAATCATGCTTAAAGGTATAGGTCAAATTTCACTATAATAAACACAAGACATTTTTTCACATTATTTTGATGTAGTAGAATTTGAGTTTTTGGATAGTACTTGAAATACATGACAGTGGTTCTACCTATCTGACATCTAGAAATTTCTGCCACAAAGAAATTTATTACAGCGGAATTTAACCTTGAGAAACTTAGTCTGGTGCTCTTGTTTCTGCCCACTATTTCCTGACTGCTGCCCTTGGAGAAAGGAGACAACTCAGCTGCCAGTGGGGGTCTCTGCTGAGGGGCTCTGTCAACTTACAAGAAGACTCCTTACTGCAGAATCCAGGCAGCACAACAGGCTGCTGTTCCTCTGTGGCGTGTAACTGAAATTCTGCCCCTGAAGAAGTACAGAAATGAGTCATGGTGGGTGCTTTGCTCCTGATGCTATAAATAAAATGGTCAGGCAGCACATGTGGAGCCCAAAGAAACCACCATATCCGAATTCTAACAAAGATCCCGCTATCTCCACTCTCAGTAAGGAAGAGCACTTCTGTCTGCTCAGGTCTGGCAGTCACAAGTCAGGCGTCACCTCAGTTTGTGGGGGGGGGGATTCAGGGACACTCACTGTGCGTGGACTTCTGTCTGCAAGGTGGTTTGTGATCTGGGGCAGCATCCAAGGTAAGGGATCGGATTACAGTCTCACACACGAACTGGGTCCCACTCAGGTCATCTTCTGCTTCCTCCACTGAAGAAATGTTCTCAGCCCTCTTCTTTACCGACACTGTGGAATCTGAAAAAGACATGAACTTTGTCTGCAATTGGTGTTTAAAGTGTTGAAGATCTTTCTCCAGTCATGTACCCATGCTGATGCGATGCCAAGGAATAGCGGCTATCGGTGCCATGTGAAGGTGAGGAGACTTCAAAAAATGAGATCCTACAGAAAACCCACTCACACAGCAAGGTAAGGTTAGTAGGGGGTACGTGTAACAACAGGGTGTGGTATGGAAGGGGGGATGCAGATACTTTACAAATATTTAACCCCTTACCAGGAAGTTCTTTAAATCCCGCCCCTTCACTCTCTTCCTGTATCTGCCCCAAGCCTGGCTTCTCTATTAAAGGACTGTCATGTGGCAGAGGAGACATGCAGGGAGTCATATCTGGAGAATGAAGACAGGAGAACCATCAACCACGAAAAAGCATCACATCATCAACAGTCAGTGTCCAGAAGCAGCAGCTCATGGGCTTCTTGCCTCCTGCATGGCTAAAATAAACCCAGGTACACTTCAAGGCGATCTAAAGAATTTCTCCAGACCATTAGGCACACAAGTATCTCAGACAGATCCATCAATGCAGGAAGGATCACAAACGGTTGTTTGGCTTTGGAAGACCATGGCCAAGACAGAGCCATGAATGCAAAGGAACAAAGGGACACAAATATCCAGAGAAAAATGGAGAAGAGGGTCCCTTTATGGTGGGGAAACTTTGCACAAACTGGTATTGTTGCCTCTGACAACAGGGAGAGGAAGGAAAATGAACCAATGGGTGCAGTTTTAATATCACACTGTGGGAGAAATCCTTGCCAACTATTTCCTCAGAATAAAATACTGACTACCAGAGTCAGGGCTGCAGTATTTTGGGGCCTGTTAATAAAATAAACAAGGTGGACCGAGCGACATTCTTACCCACAGGGGTGTTGTGGGGCACTCTCTCCAACTCTTGGACAATATTTATATCCAACAGCTCAAAGGACAGCAGGTCCTGAAAAACAAGGCGCAAGGTTAGGCTACTCGCAGCACACGCTAGAGCCACGTTTTGTCTTGATGGGTCCTGCAGGCCACTGAGTTCTGTATCATCCCAGATTCAACTCTGTTCAAATTCATGCCTCACCTCAGTCAAGTGAAAACAAGAAGAGTTAAATGGGAAGTAGGCATTCAAATAACCAAATGGCAGGAAAGAGAGCAAATGCAGTGGGGGTGAAGGTGAACCAGTTAGGCAGAAAAGAGGAGGCAACTAGAGGGAAGTTGTGGGAAGCACAAGATAAGTTCCCAATTCAAAGACGAAACATTTAGTTTAGAAGCCTGCTTCCACTGGTGATGATTTTGCCATTCAGTGCATCTGACTAGATCAGAGTGGGCATATCTCTAACTTCCTGGGCACCACCTATGGCTCTACCGCCTTTTCTTCAACAAGTTAAGAACTCTTTCCCCAGGGCTTTCTGTCCCTCGCCCCTCAAAGTGCTCAATCTTCCACCTGGGCAGTCAGAAGGTCCACAGATGGGATGTAGAGCTCCCTCTCGCTGGCAGCATTTTGGGCCTTCTGTGGGATGCAGGTTCCTGTCCCTTCTGTCTGCTCAGTTGTTTCACCAGGTGGAATTTCTTCTTTAGCCGGAAGAAGAGCTTCCTATGGAGAGAAACCATTGGGACACATTTTAGGCCCTCAACAGAACTCAAAAGGCAAACTGACGGCTGCCTCCCTAAAAACAAAAGCACTGCATGTATTAAAACTTTTTGTTGGGCTTCCCTGGTGGCGCAGTGGTTGAGAGTCCGCCTGCCGATGCAGGGGACACGGGTTCGTGCCCCGGTCCGGGAAGATCCCACATGCCGCGGAGCGGCTGGGCCCGTGAGCCATGGCTGCTGAGCCTGCACATCCGGAGCCTGTGCAAAAACTTTTTGTTTTGTTATAATTTTAGACTTATAGAAAAGTTACAAGAACAGTACAGAGAGTTTACTAATTACCCCCTTCACCTAGCTTCCCCTAATGACAATAGCTTAGATTAACCATAAAAACAACAGTCAAAACCAGAACATTAACACTGGGTAACTAAATTTAAGTAGTAAACAGGGAAGCTGCCTTAAAAAACTGTGCACCAAGTAACAACCAGGGTAAGACTTCATTAGTATTTAGGAAACATACACAAGGGATATACAGGAGAGATGACTGTTAAGCAGCAAAGGCATCAGCTCAGCAGGTCCACAGGCCAGGCAGCTCTGCTTTCCTCGTGCAGCACAGAGGCTGGCCACACA
The DNA here is from genome assembly GCF_949752795.1 of Hyperoodon ampullatus. Taxonomy (NCBI): domain Eukaryota; kingdom Metazoa; phylum Chordata; class Mammalia; order Artiodactyla; family Ziphiidae; genus Hyperoodon; species Hyperoodon ampullatus. Next base: position 7,509,661 of record NC_136932.1, on the reverse strand, counting down.
TCACTACAGAGATACGAAAGCACTGAGGGACGCCTGCACCAAGATGCGAAGGACATGCAAACAAAGACCCTGAGGACTAGGCCCAATATAAGCACACGATGTGTTCGAAGGAGGGGAGAAGCTGGCTTCTCCAGACTTCTGGAAGAACCACCAGCTGTGAGTGGGCTCTTTTGGTTTTAGTCACCCTTCCAATGCTCACCTCTTGCTGGCAGGTGAGATCATCACCTTTGCTTGAGCTGATCATGCTCTTTTCAATGTTATCAGGGCTCTCTGTGGAGGGGAAAGGATCCACTATGATACTGCACCAGACCCGAGGCCCAAACTGCTGGCCTTTGTGAGAAAGACGCCAATGGGAAGTGTATGTTCCCTCCAGGGTTGGGGCAATGAACTCCACAGACACAACTCCCACATGGCCGGCCTTTAGGCAGGGAACCAAAACATCCTTCTTTTCTGTAGAAGCCAAAGTCAGGTTTCCCCACATGAACTTGAGCTGAAAAGAATAGTGACAAGAGAAAGAAAGCCTGTCAGTTAAACACACTGCCACCTCAAATCACTTCATCTTCACGTTTTGTGGGGAAAAATACCTTTGTGTCTGTACTCCACTTTACATTTCCTGTATTTTTCATCCTCCAGTGTTTGATAAATTTGGTTCCTGGCTGGAGGTGAGTCCCATCAGGCAAATTCTCATCCACAAATGCTGCACTGAGGGTTGGCATAACTGAGGCACAGGGCTGCAAAGGGAGCCTGAACAGAAATTCAAATATTTAATCACTTGCTGCTGGGTGTGATGTCTTCTGAATACCCAATACTGTGGTTTGAGACGCAGACAGTGACCCTGGAGGATGTACCAATGCACCTGACTTAAAAATAATAATAACAATGGGAATCCCCTGGCAGTCCAGCGGTTAGGACTCCATGCTTGCACTGCAGGGGGCATGGGTTCAATCCCTGGGAACTAAGATCCCGCACGCCAAAAACAACCCCAAAAAACAACCTCAAAAAACAAAAAAACCCCAAGGGGACCTGACTCCTAAGCTAAAAAACTATGGGGAGGATAACTAAAAGGGTCCATAAATTAACTAAAGAGTTGGGCTCTTAAAATATTTGCTTCTTTTGCTTCAAATCCAGACTGCCTCCAGTGAAGAGAGGTCACACCAGCCAGTTTCTGAACCTTCCTGGTTTCTGTTTTTCTGAAGAAGGCAACAAAGCAAGTGTCAAAGATAACTACCAAACCACCCTTTAAGAACACTAGGATTGGAAAATGGGAAGTTTTAAGGGTTTGGGTGTTATGGGTTACCAATAAATAAGACAGAAGTAGGCTTAAGTTCCAGTTTTAGAGGGCTGGACCTAAAGTCCTGGCTCCCGCCCTGGCCCTGGGCTTACATTGGGGTGTTAGACTGCAGCAGGCTCTCGGGTCGGCCCAAAGGAGACTTGGGGCTCTGGAGCCCATGGATCGAATTCCACAGATGAATCTTCCTGTGGAGTTTAAGCTGCTTTTTAAGTTCCTTGACCTCTGCTTTACGCTGTTTCTTCTCAGCTCGCAACCTTTGCTTTTCTGCTTTAAGAAAGTTCTTGTCAACCTGTTTCTGGAGTCTGTGAGATAAAAAACACAGTCTTAAAGAACAAATCTCACAAACAAATCTTGAAGCTATTCAGGAACTTCCCTGGTGGTCCAGTGGGTAAGACTCTGCGCTCCCTATGCAGGGGGCTCGGGTTCAATCCCTGGTTGGGGAACTAGATCCCGCATGCATGCCGCAAAAAAAAAAAAAAAAAAAAATTCCCACACGCCACAATGAAGATCCTGAGTGCCACAACTAAGACCCGGTGCGGCCTAAATAAATAAATGAATAAATATTTTAAAAATCTTGAAGCTATTTTGAGCCACTTGTGGTCTCTATCAGCGTCAGCTTCTAGGTTAGTTTCTTAATTTCTTTCTGTAGTTCTCATTTCCATCTCATTAGCTTTGGAGGATAATTATCCCCATCATTGCACATCAACTGGAAAGGAGTGGGAACTAAGGAGACTGTTTGTTTTTTTGTTTTGTTTTTGGCCGCGCCATGCGGCATGTGGGGCCTTAGCTGCTCGACCAGGGATCGAACCTGTGCCCCCATGCTGTGAAAGCGTGGAGTTCTAACCACTGGACAGCCAGCGATTTCCTAGGAGACTATTTGTAGTTTTGTGATTCACACCCTGTCACCAAAACCAAGAAACCAAACAGAGAACAAGCATCCCATGCACATATGGTTTTACCTGGCCTGTTCCAGAGCAGCAGGAAGACGAGGGGTAGAGAACCTCGAGTGGGAGAAGGGTTCAGAGGAGCCCACAACAGGTCTCCGCAACTTCAGCAGGACATGGTTGGAGTCGTGGGCATATGGCCCCGATTCACAATCTTCACAGATATTGTAGGACGCGCAGAGGCTGTGAAGAAAAGAAAGGAACAGTGGGAAGTACCTGAGGTTGGGCGATAGGGACCCAGACTTCCTTATTTGCTCTATTACCAGCTAGGTGGGAACCTGAGCACATCACCCATCCATGCCATGTCTCAATCCTCATGAATAAAATGAGGATAATAACACTTCACCTGTATCTATTTCAAAGGACTATCTATGGGAGAAAACGAGATATGAAAGCATCTGGAATATGGAGATAATCCTTGGGGATCCAATTTTGTTTTGGGGAACTTAATTTTGGCTCTTTTAATTCAAAAGTATATATGAACACAACAATCTGAATACCCTTCAAATGCTTATTTTCTCTTGTGGGTGAAGAGTAGCTTGTTTCCAATCCAGAGCTGCGATGGATGATGCTCAGAGGTGAGCACACCCTTTACCTCCCGAATGCTAGAAGGCCCGCCTGCTCTAAGTTCTACTAAGAGCTGTTCATTGCCAAGTTACTGCTTTACCTGCACTGGTAGCGCACACCAACGATCCTCCTTTGGCAGCTGCTGCAAGCAATATGCCAGTTGAACTGGTTTTCTGGCAAAAACAGTGTTTCCTCTGAAATAGGCATTGAGACTTCTGAAGGACAGGAACCCAAGGATGGATTCTGGAGGATAAGCTTCTCACGTAATTTCTGTTCAAGCTTCTCAACCGTTTCTTTAACCACTTGCTCTCTGAACTAGAATACAGAGAAGACGGGAGGAAAAAACCCCTCAGTTCCAAGACTGGAAAAAGGCATGAAAATATCAAATAGACCTGAAACCTCACCATCTCTGGTATAACATAAGAGCATAATAAACAGGTAATAGCTACTGAATGAAGGGACAGAAACGAAGCAAAAAAAAAAAAAAAAAAGGTCTATTCCTTCCGTAGCTAAACTGGTTCAAATCAAATACCAAACAATCCACTGATGGGTAAATTTCTAACTCTTCCTTCTCAAGCGCAGAAATTTGTCCCTTTCCCTTACATCCTTAGAATTAAACTCCCCCCTTTTTCTAGTACATTATTGCAAAAGCTAGGAACTTTCTTGACTGGAACTCCTCTAGTTTGGATATTATTAGCTACTATTCTTCATTCACCTGTACCAGAGGCAGCAGCCATCTGGATTTAGCTTTCTGTTTCTTCCACATTCCACCTGTTCCAACACTGCCGCTAAAACCCAAGCCAGAAAGAACACTCACTGTCTCTAGGTAGCTTGTGAACCAGTCTGGGGGCTTGTCTTGAGGCTGGTCTGCGTCACGTGGAGCAGGTGGAAACTGCTGCAAGTAAACACAATCGGAGATAGTTTTTTTTCTTTTTCTGTTTAAAGTAAATCTCCTGAAATGTATTACTTTGAGGTTTCTGTTGCCAAATAATATAAATATATGGTCAAAAAAAATGAGCATGAAAGAGTATAGGAAAAACCGAAGTCTTTATGTCACCCTATTCATGCTCCTCTCCAGAAGTAACCACTGTTACTAGTTTCAAAAAGTCAGAGAGAGACAGTCACAACAGCTCCCAAATCTTTGATGAACAGCTCAAATCTTAGACTAGAGACAATGAAACGTAGGTTAGAAAATCACAGAGACAGGTCCATTCCCTTTGTACCTGTGCTGCAGGCTCCTCTGGGGTCTTCATGTCTGATCCCAAGACTCTCACCAGTGAAGAATAATGTGCAAGTGGCTTCTTCCCTGTCCTTGTAACTGGTCGTTTTTCTGCTCCAACTGGGGGTGGGGCTTCGTAGACAACACGATAGCCTTCATGGACTTGCATCTGCAGTTGGTTTCCCTGCTTAACTGCCATCTGAGAGCATACGTTATGAAATTAAAAACAATATTGTGTGATTCTCCTTTCCTAAATAAAATTTCAAAGACAGCTAAACAGAAGAGGTGTGGTAAAATATGCTGGAAAATATCAGGATTCATGCTTCTTTTATTAAATCAAATGACAAATATGTTAACAGTCTGCTGTTTCTTTGCCAAGAATGTTAACTAGGAATGGTTTTGTTAAAAACAAAAGGGTTTTAGTGTAGCTCTTCATTAGGTGAGGTGTTTTCATTAATTGGGTTACTACTTTTCTGTTTAATTTTTTAAATTTAAGTGTAATTGACATATATTAGTTTCAGGTTACAACATAATGATTTGACATTTGTATACATTGTGAAATAATCACCACAGTTTGTCTAGTTACCATCTATTAACTGGTTTTCATGTAGGACTCCACTTACGGATTCTAATTTCAACTTTTCAAAAGTCAATTCTAGACCCAGGAAACTTAAAGCTATGTCCAAAGTTAAGCGTCTACCTTCCCACTAAGAATAGTATTTTGGAAAGCATGCTTAAGTGGTCACCTCTTTTTGAAGAGCATCTTCTTCAATATCCTATTTTGGAAACTCTACTTCAAGGAGCATTTGAGATTCCATGAAGGTACTCCAGCGTCCAAGAAGAGATTAGGGGGTCAAGTCCGTGGGGTTCTAGCTCCTCCCACTTGTTACCCAGTGACAAGATTTGTTCTTCCTTTATCTATTTTCACACATTAGACTTCTTAAGATTCCACTTAAAAACAGCATTCCATGTCCAAAAAGTCTGAAAGCTATTATCTGAGGTCAGGGATCAGCAAGCTTTCTTTTTTCATTTTTTAATTGAAGTATAGTTGATTTACAATGATTCAGGTACACAGCAAAGTGATTCAATTATATATATATATATATATATATATTCTTTTTCAGATTCTTGCCCATTATAGGTTATTACAAGACACTGAATATAGTTCCCTGTGCTATACAGTACATCCTTGTTGTTCAGCAAACTTTTAGTTTTTTTTTTTTAAGTCTTTATTGAATTTGTTACAATATTGCTTCTATTTTTTTAATGTTTTGGTTGTGAGGTATGTGGGATCTTAGCTCCCTGACCAGGGATCAAACCCACACCCCCTGCATTGGAAGGCAAAGTCTTAACCACCAGACCACCAAGAAAGTACCCAGGAAACTTTCTTAAAGGGCCACATAATAAATATTTTAGGCTTGCAGGCCATTCAGTTTCTGTCACAACTACTCAACTCTGCCATTGTGGCACAAAAGTAGCCACAGACAATGCATGATGAATGGGCATGACTGTGTTCTAATAAAACTTTATTTATAAGAATATGTGGCCAGGGTGATGCTGGCAGCAAGGTGGCAGACAGGGATTTTGGGGACACGTAACAAAGGAGTTTTACTGGCAGGATTCAGAAATAAGAATGTGAAACAGAGCACATGGCAACCTAACCATCAACCATCTGTAGGCCTTCGTGGGGAAAGTTCGCGAGGGAAGGCTTTACATTTGGAAGAAAACTAAAAAGTCAGAAAAATTATAAGAAATTGCTACGGCGGGAAATGAAGGCTCAAACCTCACAGGAATCGCAATTCACAGGTTTATACCCTGATCATCTCAGACACCTCTACTTAGATGTAGAGGAAAGACTCAGGAAGCCACCTAGAAAAGCTGACCAGTTCTTATCAGAAGAACAAGTTGACCAGCCTTTGTAAGAAGAATACATAGATGAACCTTTGCCAGAAGAGCAATAGAGTATTGACCAGGCTTTGTCTGAAGAACACTGCAGCTTTGAGCAGCCTCGGCCAGAAGAACAATGTAGCATAAGAGTAAATTCTCTTGCTATTCCAAAGAAAAATAAAAAGAAAACATCAAATCAAACAGCACAAGAAGGACGTGAACAGGTACAAGCTAAGCATGCTGTTAAAGAACAAGAATTAGGAGGAAAAAAGAGAGAGAAGCAGCTCAAAGCCTCTATTAAAAAGGGCCAGTATGACCTTCTTTTTGTTGTTTGGCCACACCACGTGGCTTGTGAGATCTTAGTTCCCCAACCAGATACAGAACCCATGACCTCGGCAGTGAAAGCTCGGAGTCCTAACCACTGGACCACCAGGGGATTCCCACCAGTATCTTCTTTAAAAACAAAACAAAATTAAATCAGACATGTCATCCTTAAAGGTTAAAATATCTGCGGGCTATTAAGTTTTCTTGAATATGTACTATACCTCCTAACAGTTAACTAAATTTGTCAACAGAAACTGGATTGCTAAGCTATACTGAATATAAAATGTCCAAATATTTTGTTTTTGTAAAAGCAAATTATCTATATATACTCTACATAATGTGATTTATCTTCCTTTCTTAATTATAAAATATTGGCTAAATTCCCCATGCTGTAAAATATATCCTCAGAGCTTATTTATTTTATATATAGTAGTTTGCACCTCTTAATCCCCTACCCTTCTTGTCCCTCCCCACTGGTAACCACTAGTTTCTTTTCTGTATCTATGAGTCTGTTTCTTTTTTTTTTTCCTAAAGTTTATTTTTTATTTTATTGAGGTATAGTTGATTTACAAAACACCATTATGTTTTTTTTTAAGTTCTTATATTCAGAGATTGAAATGTTAATGGTGAAATGATATGATGTCTTGAATTTGCATTAAAATGCTTCCTAAAAAGTTTGTGTTGGGGGCTTCCCTGGTGGCGCAGTGGTTGAGAGTCCGCCTGCCGATGCAGGGGATGAGGGTTCGTGCCCCGGTCCGGGAAGATCCCACATGCCGCGGAGCGGCTGGGCCCGTGAGCCGTGGCTGCTGGGCCTGCGCGTCTGGAGCCTGTGCTCAGCAACGGAAGAAGCCACAACAGTGAGAGGCCCACGTACAGCAAAAAAAAAAAAGAAAAAAAAAAAAAAAGTTTGTGTTGGAGTAGATGAAAACAATAATGCAGAATATTAATAATTGTTGACTCTGGATGATAACGGGCACATGGATTCATTATACTATTCCTTCCCCTCGAGTCTGTTTCTTTATGTTATATTCACTAGTTTATTTTATTTATTGAAAATATTTATTTATTTATTTATTTGGCTGAGCCGGATCTTAGTTGCACTGTGTGGGATCTGTTCCCTAACCAGGGATCAAACCCGGGCCCCCTGCATTGGGAGTGCAGTCTTAGCCACTGGACCACCAGGGAAGTCCCTGTTTTACTTTTTAGATTCCACATATAAGTGATAACATACAATACTTGTCTCTCTCTCCCTGACCTATTTCTCTAAGTTACATCCATGTTGTTGCAAATGGAAAAAGTTCATTCTTTTTTATGGCTGAGTAGTATTCCAGTGTGTGTGTGTGTGTGTGTGTGTACACATCTTCTTTACCCATTCATCTGTTTTTTTTTTTTTTTTTTTTTTTTTTTTTTTTTTTTTTTGCGGTACGCGGGCCTCTCACTGCCATGGCCTCTCCCGCTGCGAAGCACAGGCTCCGGACGCGCAGGCCCCGTGGCCATGGCCCACGGGCCCAGCTGCTGTGCAGCATGTGGGATCCTCCCAGACCGGGGCACGAACCCATGTCCCCTGCATCGGCAGGTGGACCCCCAACCACTGCGCCACCAGGGAAACCCCAACCCATTCATCTGTTGATGGACACTTAGGTTGCTTCCATATCTTGGTTATTGTAAATAATGCTGCTATGAACATTGGGGTACAAATATCTTCTCAAATTAATGTTTTTGTTTTCTTTGGATATATACTCTGGAGTGGAATTGCTGGGTTGTATGGTAGCTCTATTTTTAGTTTCTTGAGGAACCTCCATACTGTTTTCCACAGTGGCCACCCCAATTTACACTCCCACCAACAGTGTAAAAGTGTTCCTTTTTCTCCACATCCTCGCCAACATTTGTTATTTGTGGTCTTTCTGATGATAGCCATTCTGACAGGTGTGAGGTGATTTGTTTCTTATTTATTTGCCTCTAAAAGAAGGTTGGCCTGGAGAGCTGAAAGAACCTTCTATTTGAGTGACAGGTTCAAGCATATAATACTTTTGTATCATATTAAATTCAGATGAAATACAATGTTTACAAAAAATTTTAAATATATATATATATATATATTTATATATATACATACACACATACATATATGGCCAGCTTCCCAGCTATAGTTTGCCAACTCCTATTCTAGACCATAAACCAAGAAGCTTTTTCTAAAATATTTGGTAGAGTCTGTGGAAAAAATTGCTCAAGAAACAACTACAATGAACTGTGTCAAAATATAAACATGGAATTTTAAGTATTATATGTTACTACAGAAAAAAATGTATGTAGAAAAAGTCTTGCTTCCTAGGGCAAGACAGGCTTATATAAACTCTAGACTGCTGAGATCCAAGATTTCTGACAGAATAGGTAAACTAATAGTGGCTGTGAAAAAGGTAGAGTAATTCTGAAGTTTTTAAATGACTTTTTTAATGAAACTACTGTAGCTTCTGAATATGGAAAAACAAAAGCCAGAAGATTGGAGAAGAGTAAAGGGGTGTTGGGAGACATCATGTTACAACAGCTTAAAAGCAAAGAGGAAGGGCTTCCCTTGTGGCGCAGTGGTTAAGAATCAGCCTGCCAATGCAGGGGACACGGGTTCGAGCCCTGGTCCAGGAAGATCCCACATGCTGAGGAGCAACTAAGCCCGTGCACCACAACTACTGAGCCTGTGCTCTAGAGCCCGCGAGTCACAACTACTGAAGCCCGAGTGCCTAGAGCCTGTGCTCCGTAACACGGCTAATGGAATTCAGAATTCAGAAGCCACCGCAATGAGAAGCCCACGCACCACAACGAACAGTAGCCCCCACTCCAGCAACTAGAGAAACCCCATGTGCAGCAACGAAGACCCAACGCAGCCAAAAATAAATAAATAAAATAAATTTAAAAAAAAAAAAAAGCAAAGAGGAACTAGGGGGGCCTCCCTGGTGGTGCAGTGGTTGAGAGTCCACCTGCCGATGCAGGGGATACGGGTTCGTGCTCCAGTCTGGGAGGATCCCATATGCCGCGGAGCGGCTGGGCCCGTGAGCCATGGCTGCTGAGCCTGCGCGTCCAGAGCCTGTGCTCCGCAACGGGAGAGGCCACAACAGTGAGCGGCCCGCGTACTGCAAAAAAAAAAAAAAAAAAAAAAAAAGAGGAACTAGGAAGACCATGTGAAAACTGGGGCAGAGGGAAATTTCTTTTTGTTGTTGTTCTATATTTTTTAATAAAGTTTGTAATCCAGTGGACATGCAAAATAAAACTGCGCTGAGAAAAAGTTTCATAAATTAATACGTGTTAGGAAGTTGTGGGAGAGGTCAAGGTCACAGGAAGAAGGGAAGCCAGTCTTTTGTACAGGCTTTTTGTGCGTGTGTGACACTTCCAAATGGTGGGGGCAGGGCCCGTGCTGTAACGAAGTGCACTTATACAAATGAGTGACAATACAAAGTCTGAGTATGAAAATAAGATTTTCTCTGAAAACGCATTTTTGGCACAGATTAAAAAAAATGTACGTTGCAGAATCTGATTTTTAAATCAGTATTATATATATTTATATATATTATATACTTATATATACACACACATCCCAAGTCCTGCAGAGGGAAATTACGAAGCATGAAGAATTACTAACAGAGACGGGTATTTCAACTAAGAGAAACCAGGAAAGGGCCTGAATGTCTAAAACCAAGAGACTGGCTGGTAAATGAGGATTTCTGAGTAAAAACCAAGAAGACATTGGCTAAACTTTTGAAACAAGTGGCACTCAGAATAGCAATTCTGACCAAAAACCAGGAAGGGTAAATCCAGCTCCTGATTTAAAAAAAAATCTTGCCTTTCCCTCCCTAGACAAAAAGTGATTATGGAAAATGGCTCAGCCTGGATTAGAAGTTCAAAAAGGATAGTCAGTGAAAGGTCAGCTTAGCACACCTTAAATAAGGGACCTCGAGGAATACTCTTAATTCATCACTGACATACAAGAGGTTGTAACTGGATGGTTTATACCTTAAATTCTTCCACATTATAGTGTAATATTCGATAGGGAACAAGGTGAAGGAAGGAGATAAAAAAAATGTGATCCAGAGAGCATCATTTCAGAGAGTTCTTTCAATTTTGAAATGCCAGTACAGTGGCATCAAGACCAGCAATGAGATGCAATGATACTGGAAAGAATCTTTATATTAGGAGGTACCTTTTGCTGCGTGGTATGCTGAACTCATTGTAGTCTCCCTAAAAATGTGTTTTGCTGTGTTTATAGTCATTAGTTTCTCCACATGGCTAATGGAATTCAGGCTCAAGTTTTAGTCCATAAACATTTTTAAAAGTATTTGAAAATAAGATGAAATGATCATTACCTTAAGTGCTTCTTCATATTCTCCTAGAAGGACAAAAATATACATACTGTGATTTTTTTTACCAGCTCATAAGATTCTATTAAGCACAGACAATTCTTACTTTTAAGAATTCTTAGCTTACAGTCCTTACACATGAACAGCTACTACCTTTTTGCTGACAAATTCCCTTCTTACCGCATCATAAATAGAAGCTACCTGCAGATTAGTTCTCCCCCTTAAATCCCTCTCTCTGCTACTAGAGTCTTCCAGTTACAAAAACTCAATCCAGCTCCCTCACACTAGGCTTAGTGAAGCTCAAGACTCAAGGAAGTTCAAAGATGGTGTTAATACTCTCATTTCAGCTGGTTAAAATAAGCTTCTGGGGGTGAGCCTGGGAACCTCATCTTCAAATAGAACATTGCTCCTGTGGGAAAATGCACCCCATGCTCCCAAAAACCAACCATCTTATTTATAACTTGACTTTAACATATATACCAAGTCAAGGACAAAAGCGATACCAGGAAAACAAGTTAAATGTGTTGAATTGGGAAACACGTTTTTCAAAACATGAGCATCTTAAATGTAAGAGAACCTCTCATTAAAGCTGTCCTTTGGGTCCAATCAAGGCACCAACCTATACACAAAAAACTTAAAAAATAAAGATCTCCTATGTAACTAATGCCTATGGGTAAGTGAGTGCATTTATTGCATACCAAATTCTACTCTAAAATAAATACTGCAACAAGATTTGAACGTAAATGGAAATGCCAATGCCTATGATCAGATTAAGGCTTTTAAATAAAGCTGAATAGGTTCTCTTAGGGACTCACCTTGACTGTTGATGGATACCTGTAAAAGGAAAAAAAGCAACAGTGAATTATGAACCTCTCATCAACTGAGCAATTCAGCATATCCAGCCTCACAGGACAGATACAAAACCTCAGGTCAGGTGTTCAGCTTTTCCAGTATCTGAACTAAATGTGAATAATTAAGTAATTTTACTGCTTAACTATTATATCCTCCTTGATTTCAGGTAGTTAAGAAGCAGCATAATACAGTGGCTAGGAGCCTGGGCTCTGGAGCCAGAGGGTATAAAGTATGTATATCAGAGGGTATGAGTAGTACCCTACTCTGCTATTTCCAAGCTTTTGTGCCTTTGGGCAAGTTACTTAAACTCTCTTTGCCTCAGTTTTCTCATGGGTAAAACAGAGATAATGATAACAGTACTGTTGTTAGTCTGACACATTGTAACCACTCAATAAGGGTTTGTCATTATTATTTTTATTACTAGAAACTAAATAGCAGCTTGTGATATAGTTGAACATAAGATCACTATACAGTTTTAAAAGTTATCTCTCAGATTTTCTTCTTCAATGTCGCTTCCCTATTTCTCAACTCCATCTCAGATGGCACAAATCAGCTTAGAACATGCAATTATCAAATATGTTTAAACTCCTACACAAATGAGATAAACACTATTCTGAACTTTTTGAGCTCCACATCCCTCTTGAGAAATAAGATCCCTATTCTGGATACCGGGTCATGGGTACCATAATATACTTTACCTCTTCATTTTCCTCATCCAGGTATTTTATTTGAATAGTGTTCAAATCAAATGAAACTTTTACCTGCAAATGAAATGTACACACTATATGATCAAGTTATCAAAAAGGCAGGTTGTAATAGAACCCTAGAAGTCATAAAATAAAGGATTGACATATTTCACTACATAAAAATTAAACATTTTACATGGTTAAAAAAAACAAAGTCAAAAGACAAGCAATAGACTGGGAAAAATATTTGCAAATCACGAGAGACAAAGGGTTAATATCTGCAATACACAAGAAGCAACTGCTAATCATAAGATCTTAACTGGTAAAAGTGGGCCAAAATCTACAGAAATTTCACCGAAGAAATCAGATATGCCTAACAAATACATGAAAAGATGTTTAACCTTAATGGTAGTCAGAACAACCTAAATTAACGCAATGAGATGTCATCTCAACAGAATGGCAACACAATTTTTAAAGCTGTAACATGCAATGTTGAGGAATTCCCTGGCAGTCCAGTGGTTAGTACTCCGGGCTTTCACTGCCGAGGGCCCAGGTTCAATCCCTGGTTGGCGAACTAAGATCCTGCAAGCCACGCATTGCGGCCAAAAACAAAAACAAAGACATCCAATGTGGATAAAGATCCAGGGCACTGTCGTGTGCTTCTGTGGGGTCCTACCATTGTTCTGCAAAGCATATAGTAGTATCTATGAAAATTTAAAGTCACATGCTTGGTGACCCATTAATTTCACTTTGGGAAACTTTATCCTATAGAACAGTGTATACATTATATATACAAAGAGGGATCTCCTGTAGTTTATTTTATAGTGGTAAAAGGAAAAAAAGAACCCCAACCTTTTGGAAATTGAGGCATTATGCTAACTGAAATAAATCAGACAGAGAACTACCGTATAATCTCATTACCGTGGAATCTTAAAGAGAAATAAACAACTCATAAACTCATAGATACAGAGAACACATTGGTGGTTGCCAGAGGCAGGGAATGGGAGGTGGATAAAATGGGTAAAGGTGGTCAAAGGTACACACTTCCAGTTATAAAATAAAGTCCTGGGGATGTAATGTACAGCACAGTGACTACAGTTAATAATATGTACTATATTGTATATTTGAAAGTTGCTAAAAGAATAGATTTTAAAAGATGTCATCCCAAGAAAAAAAAATTTTAACTGTGTGTGGTAATGAATATTAACTAGACTTACTGTGGTGATCATTTTGCAATACACACAAACATAGAATCATTACGTTGTATACCTGAAACTAATATAATGTGATATGTCAACTATATCTCAATTGAAAAAAAACCACAAAACACCCTAGAAACAATCTTTCAATAAGGGATGGTTAAATTGTTGTATTAACACCACCAGCAGCTTGGATCCTTGTCTATTCATTGAGAACTGTGTCTATAATACAGGCTGGGTTAAAAAAAGCAAGCTGTAGAGTTACTCAGTTTTCCTGGGTATCACTCATGTATACAGGAGGTATGCACGTTAGTAAACCACTACTTGTTTTTCTCCTGTTTTGTTTTTAAAAAGCAAGTTGTAGAATAATGTTCACAGTATGGTATGATAACTGTATGAACATGGAAAATGTGGGAAATACATTCAGGGCTGTTAACACTGCTTACCCCCAAAGAGGCTAGAATAGCGGGTGGAGGGTGTGGGGAGTGGAGGGATGTTAACGTTTTCTTTATATATGTTTGGATTGTTTCACTTCTTACAATGGGCATGTATTACACTTTTATAATTTAAAATTTACAATAAAGAAAAAAGGCAAGCTGTCAGCTCATTTAACTACTAGGAAAAAAAAGATAGCTGTGTTTGATTTTCAGATCATTTGACAAACAAGATCCAACTTTCTGGATAACTATCTGTCCAGGGTAGTATAAAGGAAATATTTTTCCTGGAAGACAGAGGATGAGATCAGATCTTTTGAGGTCTCTCCACCATTTCTTTTCCTTTTTGGTTACCATAACACATAACCAGAGAAAAGTAGGTTTTTACCAACCAGGTAAAACTAGGTTTTTACCAAAGAGTTTCATTAGACAAACACAGTTACACAGGAAGTAAAACATTCACTACTGCAAATCAAACAAAAACAGAAGAGTACAAAGGGCAAACCAAGAAGAGGAAAAGCACAAACAACAACGAAAGTGATAGATGAGCTGCTATCTGAACACCCCTGCGAGTTTTTCCTGCTCAACTTTGAGATATTCATCCTCTGACCTAGCAATAAAAGCAATCGATCAGCTCTTGCAAAACACAAATTATATCCTTGGTGGTTCAAAAACCACAGTAACCTATCTGCTCTCAAGCAAGAGAACATTCACCTCAGGCCTCGTTCAGGTGGAGTCCACACCAATTCATTCCTCAGGCTGTTTCTAAAATAAACAGGATTTCTAAGTCCTATCTCACTTAAAAAAATAAATTTACCTTTCCTTTCTAAACTCCTCAGAACGAATTTGTTTGTTTCCTCTACCATGGCACATCTCCTATACGAATCCCAAGCCCCTGTCAAAAATAATTTTCCAAAAGGCCCAGAAATGGTAAATATGACAGACTTTACAGCTAGGAAGCACAACTAAAAATTGCTACCTCTGGAAAAAATATTTATGCTTAAAGGATGGAGAAACAAAACAAAGTAACACTCACCATAGCTTCCACATCAGCCCAAGTTGTATTTTCTGGATCAGAAACTAGAAAGCTTTGAGTTTCATTTTTAAAAGTCACATTTAGAGTAACCTGTGGTTCCATGCTGTGGGGCTAGAGAAGAGAGGATGGGTGAGAGAGAGAAAACACATTAGAAAGAGTTCTATAAACTGCATAAACATTCACTCAACAAATACTTGTGAGGACCTAATACAGGCTAGGCTAGGAGGACACAGCAGTGGGTGTGAAGATAATGTCCCTGCTCTTCTGCTATTTACAGTCTAGTGGGTGGTTTAAAACAAATCTCACTGCCATATGTTTGCAGAGAGAATGTAAATTTTGGCCACATTCACAGAAATCATCTAACATTTGTAAAACCTTTAGGATTTTATGAACTTTATAATGATTGCTTAATTAAAGATACCTACTGCTACATATTTACTAGTAGGTTACCAAGATGAGTAAATGTAGGTCTCCACCCTTGGGGAATTTACATTCCTAAAGCCTGAAAGTGATGGTCTATATTTTTCTTGGAAAAGCAGCCCTTTCCTAAATTGAGCAACCAAGGTTCTCTATTAGATCCATTTAACAAGTTAGAGGCTGAACCACTCGCCAAGAAACTATACAGGGGTAGCATTTAACAACCTTCATCGAAGTTCATGTGTTTTGTTTTTTTTGTAGGCTACTTTTTTTCTTTTATGGAGAATTTCAAACATACATAAAAGTGGAGAGTAGTGAACATCTACCTACAATGATCAACTCGAAACTACCCTCATTTCATCTATACCCTTCCATCCCCCCAATATGGATTGACTGTAGTCAACTAATGTTTTAACCAAACTCACTTCATCCATAAAATAATTGAATATTTACCTCTAAAAGGTAAGAATTTTAAGGATTGATTACTTATGAGTTGTTAGACTGTTTTTTTGACTTTATGAAAAAATAGTTGGTTTAAATCTAAACGTAAGTTGTAATGAAAAAGGCCAGCTTTTTTATATGTTTATATGTTTTTTAAAAAACATATTCATCAGTAAATCTTGACTAAGCATCTACAAAGAGCCAGGTTCTGCTCTAGGCACAGGACATTGGAGAAGAACAAGATTAAGTCTCAGGAGTTTACAGTGTAATGAGGGGAGGGATCACAGGGGTTTAGAAGAGCTGGGTTCCAGACACAGCTCTGGCACATTACTAGCCATGTAAGTGTGAGCAAGTCTTTTAACCTCCGAGCTTCAGTTCCTTAATCTGTAAAATAGGTCTAAGACCTCTGCTTTGCTAACCTCACAATGTTATCATAAGGATCAAGTAAAAATGTGCATGCTATTTCTTTGAAAACGGTGCTCAAATATAAAAGTTATTATCATAATAAATCAGGGCCTGAAATAGTCCTGTTTTCCACAGTGTAACGAACTGCCCTGTGAAACAATACAACTGTCATTAAAAACGATCTTGAACTCTCTGAGGATCAGGGATTTTTTTTTTTAATCCAAAGACAAACATCCTCCAACATTTTCCATTCTTTGTGTCTACCTAGAGCCAAGTTCACCACCAAAATAGTTTCCAGCACCAATCCTGCTGACATCTAGTATTTCATTCATATGGAATGCAATTCTTGGGGTCCTTAAAATTTGGACAGAACTCCTGGCAACTCCCCAGAATCTTGGGCAAAAAATCAGGGAGATTAGGTGACTGATTCACTCAGCCAAAAGTGGATATTCTAAAACACATTCTCACTTTTCAACTTCTGAGAAACACACTTCCACACTTTTTAAAGTCTAAATGGAAACTAATCTTCTTTGCCTTTTCTCAAATTACACAGTTGGAAATTAGTTTAGATACTTTGGAGCTCATCCAACTGGTTGGCTGGTGAGGAGAAAACAGGAAGTGGGAGATTCTAGTTTAGCTGGACCATATCCAGGTCTTCATAAAGAGCTGCCTATTTCTGTTTGCCTTATATGTGAAAATTCTTTCAGCAAGAGCATTAGTCTTGAACTTGTGGAAATACCAAAGCTATCGTTAGTACCCTCTGTCCCTGTAGTTAGTAAAGTCAGGTAGCTGGGGCCTCGGCCTTCAGTTTTCATTAATTGGCACTATATTAAGTTCATGCCACTGGCTCATCTTTGCTTGGCATAGATCAGCTTTTCCTCTATGTCGATTTTTCCAGGATATCAAAAATCCCTTTAATGAATCTGACCTGGGAACCTGAGCTTTGATTACTGTCTCCACCGGAGGCCTATACAAGCTATCCTGGAGTTAAAATTTGTAACCTGAAAGCTGCGTGTTCGATAAAAAAGGAAAAACGGTGCCTTTCCAATACCAGAGGTCCCTGACCAAGGAGACTTCCTTATGAGGTTCCCCAAAAGTGGGATGAGGGGGAGTAGGAGGCTGTGTGGGTAGTGTCTTTTTTATTTCCTTGAAAACTTCATCCTAGTCTTCCACTTATCTTTTCCTGGCACTCCATGTCCCCAAGACAGTATCACCAACCCCTGAAGACTCTCTCTCGTTTTCTTTGCCTAGGCCCTCTTTGTGCTGGGGAGTCTCGGCGTCCTTCAGCAGAAGCCAGGCGTTCTAAGCCACGGACCCGCCATCCCTCCGGTGGTATCCGCCCCCTTGGCCCCTCGGAACACGAACAGCTCTCCCATCCGGTCACTGAAAAGATCGGCTGGCCCCAGGCACAGAAAAAGTCGCCCCTCTTCTTTGCAGGCTTCCTCCCTTGAACTTCCCCAAGCCCTCTCAGTGCGACGTGACACCACCCCTAGGTAACCGCAACTGCTTCCTTACCAGCTTCCCGCCCCCGGGGGGCGCCTGCCCGAAACCAGTCCAAGAACCGTCCGCAGCCAGCTCAGGGGCTATCCCTGCGGGGTGAATCTAACATGGCGGAGAGAGACAGGGCCTAGTCCCCTGCGTCTCTGAGTTTCCGACAAGATGATTGGTTCTTACCACTTGTCCCTCAAAACTACCACCACACTGATTGGTCGAAGATGAGTTGGCGGAGGCGGGGCAGGAGCAGCCAGAACCTCACAACAACAACAAACACTGGGGCAAAGGGGCGGAACTACGAGTGCGCAGCCGTGGGCCGATTTCCCCTTCCCAGGTAAAAGCTGCGCCGGACCTTAGGTCACCGACCTTAGAGGACGAGTTGCCGGAGACTCGCGGGGATGGATGGGAATTGTAGTCTTCCTAGGATTTGTAGGTTCTTTAGCCTATTATCCGCTCTCAAGATACTAAAACATAACACTCCAATCCATATCTGTTGACGTGCATAAGCGGGCGGAGCTCTTCAATTTGTCAACTGGGCTGTCGTGAGACTCGTGCCCGCTTCCCGTGTCGGAAGCTCCTCTCCATAAGACTACAGTTTCCAAGGGACACTGTGGCCAAGGCTTTTCGATCCGCAATGCGTGCTGGAAATCGTAGTTTTTCCCCCACAACCCTTTTATTTACCAAAACTGGAGACTTCCATTGCGACGGAAAGGGTGAGGGAACGGGGCCACTTCCTGCGACTCTTTTAGGCACTATCTTGCGCTCATATTCGGGCCTCAGGGAGCGATTCCGACCCTAGTACAGCAATTACTGTGACATAATAAGCCGCAACTGGAAGCGTAGAGATAAGGGGTCAAGCCCCTGTTAGAAAAGTCGAGCAGAATTCGTCCTCTTCCGTCTCTTTCTAATTACGTAACGCAGGGAAAGAATGGGTGACCAATGAGGAACCCCGAGAGACTCAGCTCTTTCTGTTCCGCCCTTCCGTAACGTGTTTCGTTCTCGCGTTCTGAGAGGCTCTCGCTAGGCGCGGCGACCGGTTTCCATGGCAACAGGAAAGCGCGGGAATTACAGATTAATCGAAACTGCGACAGCGCTGTGTGAGCTTTCCTGACCAAGGGCGGTCCGGGGGGTTTTTCGGAGAACTGGGCCTCTTGGCCCGGGAACCACAGACGCTTTGCTCTGGGTAAAGGTGAGAGAACCTGGGGAAGGGAGAGGGGCCCACAGGGTGCTCCGGGGACAGGCAGTAAACAGGTGTGGAGACAGCAGGGGAGAGGTGACTCCTGAAGGCGAAGCAAGATGGGTGTTATCTGCCAAGGGGCGGGCGGAAGATGGAACCTGAGAAGCCTAAGACGTTGAATCTGGGGAGATCGTGGGGAGGGGGGTAATTTGTGGGTCACACGGTCGGGGGGAGGCGCTGAAGATAAGGGAGGGGGCAGGGTGTCTCCGAGGGGGAATCCTGATGGTGGAAACTGGAATGGGTCTTGAGGGGGACATCATGGTATACAAAGATGGGCTGGTATATGTGAGATGGAGACCCAGAGGGAAAACGGGGTGCAGGAATGTGTCTGGGAAGAGGAGGAAACAGAATTTTGTGGGAGGAAGAGCCGTTAAGAACTGGATTCATAGGTGTTTCTGAGAAGGGACAAGAAGGAAGTAGAGGGGCGAGCCTCCCTACGCTGCTGGCATGGATGTGCCTGAGGAGGATCCTGAGATGAGTGCAGGCCAGTGGGAAACACTGGGGAAGGACAGGGGTGGGGAGCATTGGTTAGTGTTGATTTTGATTTTAAGCGAGAAAAAGAAAACAGCCGGGATGATTGGAGAATTAGGTGGCTACCACCACTCACCCAGTCAGTCACCCCACTGTGGCTTTCCCGTTCTTGGAGAAAGGAAAAGACCAAAAGAAAGTGATTGGAGGCTAGATGTGAAAAAATAGAGAATTTAAATGGTCTTAATTACAAAAAACTTATAGAATTTTTTAAAAATAAGGTTTTTGTCATTAGTTCTATGGTTGATCTGATACTAAAGCATTCCAATCTTAAATGGCACTTAATGAAACCAAGCTTTTAAACCTTTTAACGTGATTTATTTACATATATATTTAAGTTCATGTGTTAAAGTTCATGGGAACAGGAAGAAATGGATTTTTCTGCGGATCACGTTGAAGAAGTACAAAATGTCCTTAATGATATGCAGAAAATCTTAGAGTGTCCAATCTGGTAAGTCAAGAGTTTATTAATTTGAGATTCTTCCTTATATCCGATGCAAATGAATAGAATTGACCTTAGATAGAAAGGAGAAAAAAATATAATTTTTTTAAGATTAAGCTATTAAAGTTGCTGCTTTTCTTAACTGAAGAGCTTTAGGAATATAAGAAATTACTCCTTTTTCTCCACTCTAACCTTCCCTCTGTGTCACCTCAACACACACAGCCCCCTGTCTTGAATGTCCACAGACTGTCTTGATTGGCTCTATATTGGGGCAAGGATCTGGTTTGGCTTAAGTGGCATTTGGGCATTTCATCCATCTCTACAACCAGCTTGATCACTTGGAATGGACATAGTTAATAACGGCAAAATAAAATCACAAATGCTTGGTGTCAGTGAGTGGGTAGGTCTTGGGAGAACCTTTGGTTGAAACTAGCCCTATACTATATTTAAATAAGAATACTGTGAGTCCTCAAAGCCTTTAGCAAGTTTCTTTGACCCCACCCCCCAGATTTATTCATTTATTTAAAATTTTTTATTTTTTATACAATTTTTAAAGGTTAATCTCCATTTACAGTTATTCTAAAATATTGGCTATATTCCTCATGTTGTATAATACATCCTTGTAGCCTATCTTACACCTAATAGTTTGTACCTCTCACCCCCGAACCCTATACTGCCCCTCCCCCCTCTTAGACTTTTTGAGTGAGCCTTTGTTTCCTTCATCTACAAAATAAGGAGGAGACTAGAATAGTAAAGGTTTTTTTAGATTGAGGTGTAATTTACATACAGTGAAATGCAGAGAGCTTAAGTGTACAAGTCTATGAGTTTGGGCAAGTGTATATATATCTGAGTAACCCAGTCAAGATATAGAACATTTCCGGGCTTCCCTGGTTGCACAGTGGTTAAGAATCTGCCTACCAATGCAAGGGACACAGGTTCGAGCCCTGGCCAGGGAAGATCCCACAAGCCATGGACAACTAAGCCCGTGCGCCACAACTACTGAGCCTGAGCTCTAGAGCCCGCAAGCCACAACTACTGAGTCCACGCGCCTAGAGCCTGTGCTTCGCAACAAGAGAAGCCACCACAATGAGAAGCCCACGCACTGCAACGAAGAATAACCCCCGCTCGCTGCAACTAGAGAAAGCCTGCGCACAGCAACGAAGACCCAACACAGCCATAAATGAATGAATGAATGAATGATATAGAACGTTTCCATCACCCCAGAAAGTTATCTTGTGTGGATTCAGGAGCTCTTAACTTGCTGACCCTCCACGACCCTTGGAGGCCTATAGATAGAACTGTATTCTTATAATTGTTTCTTATGTAATTTTATATTTTGTATTTTATATATTTAAAAGCATTGCTCTAAGAAAGGGGTTCATGAGCTTTACCAGCTGCCAAAGGGGGTCCATGGTACAACAAAGGTTATGAACCCCAGGTAGTCACTAGCTGACCTCAATGGTATCTCTTAAATCTATAAAATAAATTAAAAACCATACCTCAGAATTTCTTGGTAAAAAGCCAGAAAGGCAATTTAGGAGGATTACTGACTATCCTCTTCCTTCTGTTCTCTTAATTCTGGTCATTCTGGCCTCTTCAGTGCTCTTCAGACATGCGACATATTCTCCTGCCTCTGAGCTTTTATGCTTGCTACACCCTCTGCCTGCAACATTCTTCCCCTGGTAATTGCATGGCTCACAAATCTTGATTGAAATACCATCTTTCAAAGAGGCAGACAGTCCCAATTTAAAATTGTAACACTCCCACCCTCAACACATCCCTTATCCCCCTTGTTTTCCATAATGCTTATTTTTTACATAACTTAAAACTATCTGACATTCTGTATAATTTATTTATCCTTTTTCTCAACCCCCACAGAATATAAACTCCCAAGGGCAGAGGTTTTTATTTGTTTTATTTACTTCATATCTTCAGTAGTTAGAACAGTATCTGGGACATAGTAGCCACTCAGTAAACATTTATTGAAGGTATTAAGTAATAAACTAAATTGGTTCTTTGATAAGTTAGTGGGTTTTAACATGGTGATAGTGGTGGGTATTCAAAAAGTAAACTGAAAAGTTTTACCTTTGTGCTTAATGAAAGTTATTTTTCATATTTGGAGTCAAGTAAATAAGATTTTAAAAAATGCAAGTTGTGTTTTCAGAGAGAAACAAGATTTATAAGTAACCTACCTTCTGCTCCCCCGCCTCTCAACTTTTCAGCTAAACAAGAACCAAAGCTAAATGAACTTTACAGCTTAATGTATGAAACATCAGAGCCAGGCAAGCAGGAAATGACAATTGGAAAAAAAATTGCTTTTGAAAAAGCATAAAACTTACTCATGATGATTATAAGGAGTGATCAAAAAGTCCTTAATAATATGACATTTGGGTCCATTTATTTTACATTTCCATGGGACTCAGTCATAATAATGTAATGTTCTTTCTCATTCTGGCAAAGTAAACCATCAAATGAAAAACCCAGATACATAAAAATTAAAGATGTGAGAATGAAAGTTAATGTTAAATTTTTATTTTCAGTCAACTACTGTGTATTTTCCAGCTCCTTATTTATTAATTTTTTCAATCTGTTTTTTTTTTTTTTCTTTGGGCTGCGTTGGGTCTTGGTTGCTGTGCTCAGGCTTTCTCTAGTTGTGGTGAGCGGGGGCTGCTCTTCCTTTTGGTGCACGGGCTTCTCATTGCAGTGGCTTCTCTTGTTGTGGAGCACAGGCCCTAGAGCGTGCAGGCTTCAGTAGTTGTGGCATGTGGGCTCCGTAGTTGTGGGTCGCAGGCTCTAGAGCACAGGCTTAGTAGTTGTGACGCACGGGCTTAGTCGCTCCGCAGCATGTGGAATCCTCCCGGACCAGGGATCAAACCCATGTCCCCTGCACTGGCAGGCGGATTCTCAACCACTGTGCCACCAAGGAAGTCCTCAATCTGTTTTCTATTAGAAATAGACCTGGGTTTTTAAACTAAGACTGTTCTTCCTGGTTGTTAAACCTTAAACTCATACCTAGTTCACTTTTTTTTTTAACATTGCCTAGAACAGTACAATTTGCAGTTAATGTCTTAATAAATGATTCCTGACTGTGAATGGAAACAATGTTATTTATGGTAACTATAGGGTAGGTTTCCAGCTTCTTTGAGGTCTCAAGCTAAAATTCCTTCTCCTGGCCCCTGAGTCATTTATTTCTGATAACTGGTAGTTCTTTCTAACTCTTTACACATGAATATACAAATTCTTTGACTTTCAAAGAGTTTGCTAAAATGTGTATCGCAGTGCGTGGTGGTTGTTTTTTGAACATAACCTAGCTTCTTTCTCCAATCACTTACCATGTTGGAAGCTCTAAATATAAATATGCAGTAGGCCTAAAATATTTCCTGGTTTGAAAGGTTTTAAATATTTGAGTCACTTTTATTTTATTTTATTCTTTATTTATTTTCAATATAAATTTATTTATTTATTAATTTATTTATTTTCGGCTGAGTTGGGTCTTTGTTGCTGCGCACGGGCTTTCTCTAGTTGCGGCGAGTGTGGACTACTCTTTGTTGCGGTGTGCAGGCTTCTCATTGCGGTGGCTTCTCTTGTTGTGGAGCACAGGCTCTAGGCGCACAGGCTTCAGTAGTTGTGGCACGCAGGCTTCAGTAGTTGTGGTTTGCGGGCTCTAGAGCACAGGCTCAGTAGTTGTGGCGCACGGGCTTAGCTGCTCCGCGGCATGTGGGATCTTCCCGGACCAGGGCTCAAACCTGTGTCCCCTGTACTGGCAGGCTGATTCTTAACCACTGCGCCACCAGGGAAGTCCCTGAATCACTTTTATAGTAAACATTTACTTTCATCAGGACCTAGAAGAGAACATTTTAATTTTTTTCTTTTCATTCCCATTCTCTCTTCAAGCTTTTCCTTCAACAGTAATTACTTTTTTATGTATTGGAGTTTTCATCTGTTCAAAGTTTGTGTTTACAGAATGTTTGTATAGCTTGGTTTTTAATTACTATACTGAAATATAATTATCTCAGAATTGAGTCAGTGGTGAGAATGAAAGCCATCTGGTATCATAGCTAAATCCAACTTCTCTTTTACTGAGAATTTCTTTTGCTGTCTAGCGTATCTGAAGAATAGTGATTTACTAACAAATCAGGGTTTTCTTTGTTTTTCTTTTTAAAATCACTTTCAGTCCCAATGATAATACTAACATTGGTACAAGTCATCTCAGGTTGTAAACATTTTCCCAAGTAGCATTTAATTTTATTCTCAGAATAGCCTCAAGAGACTGGTAGAGTGGGTGACCGAGAAGGAAACTGAGGTTCAGGTAGAGTGGTTGGCCTGAGATCACTCTGCTAACAAAGAGAACTGTAGTAGAAACCCAGTCTTCTGACTTACTCTGGTATTTTTCTTTTCATTGCCCTGTGCTGCGTCAGAAACCCCATGATTGCGAGAGTTGTGTTACCAAACCCTTCATAAGGAGACTATTGTCCCCCAGCTTTTCTTGTGATCCTTTTCTAAAAAGTTAAACATTTAATGAACCACATTCCTATCACATACACAGGTTACCTGTTCTTTGATGTCTTGCCTGAACTTTACCAAGAATCAGTTTCTGAAACTCTCATTCAGAATAAAAACTGAAGACTTAAAATAGCCTGTAGGTTCCTACATGCTCAGGCTCCCACCTACCTCTCTGACCTCTTCTACTAGTACCTTCCCCTTGATTATCCATCCTAGACCTTGGCCTACTCGGTGTCCTTTAAAAACCCTGGGCATGGTCCTGCTCAGAGTCTGTCTTTTCTGCTCCCTCTGCTGGAATGTTCTTCCCCCAACTGTTGCACAGCTTGTTTCCTCACATTGCTCAGCTGTCTGCCAGTGTCACCTTCTCAGTGAGGCCTTTCCTGACCACCCTGTATATACCCTTCCCCCCACACACTGCACTCCCTGTCCCCTTACCTTGCTTTATTTTTCTTTTTAGCACTTATTCCCATATATGTTTGTTTCTCAATCAACTGTCTACCACAACTAGAATGTAAGTTCTGTGAGGGCAAGCTTTATTTTGTTCGCTGCTGTATTTGCATCTCCAAGAGCAGTGCTTGCACATAGTAGATGCACAATAAATACTTGTTGTATTAGTAAATGAATTAATCTCAGGAGGGCCTTGAGATTTGTGGTTAGATGGGTAGGGATGAGAATTTGAGTGATGTATTTTCTTTTCTGGAGATTTTAATATTTTTCTAAGTTTATTATTTTCTAAATTTTCTTCAGTGACTACTTATTACACTGTTCTTACAAAGTAATCACAAACCAAACATCATGTACCTCCTGAAGTGATGTAATAAAAGTACACAGAACCATCTCTAAAGTGTTCTTGCCAAAAAATTGAACCCAATTTTGACTGAGCCTGTAGGTCTAGTTTACAGGAAATAGAGGTTAGAGGGACAAGTTAAACCACATCATAGGGTTATAATCAGCAAAATCTAGAATGTGGGAAATTCTAGAGGTCAAATGACCTAGTTTTTAAAATAAATGACGAGGTAAAAAAAGAGTAGAAATCTGTAAATGAGACTTGAGATATATCAACCAAATGCAATGTGTGGATCTTATTTGGATCCTGATTTAAATGAATTTAATTATTAAATTTTTATGAGACAGGGAAATTGGAACATTCGTTGTATATTAGATGATACTAGGGAAATTATTTTTTAGGAGTAATAATGGTTTCATGGTTAAACTAAAAAAGTCTTTATCTTTGAAAGATATATTCTGAAATATTTATAGATGAAATGCTATGACAGCTGGGATTTTAAAAAATATTTATTTTATTTATTTTGGCTGCGCGTCGGGGCTTAGTTGCGGCACGTGGGATCTTCGTTGTGGCATGCGGGATCTTTTTAGTTGCGGCATGCAGGTTCTTAGTCGCAGCATGCAGGCTTCTTAGTTGCGGCATGCACGTGGGATCTAGTTCCCCCACCAGGGATTGAACGTGGGCCCCCTGCATTGGGAGTGTGGAGTCTTACCCCCGGGACCACCAGGGAAATCCCCTGGGATTTATTTTAAAATAATCTTGGCTTTGAGTGTATTTTGGTATGGATGAAATAAGATTGGCTGTGAGCTGATAACTGCTGAAATTGGGTTATGGTACATGGAGTTCATTTTACTGTTTTATTTGTGTAAATGCTTGAAGCCTTCCATATTAAGAAATAAAAAATAGGGGCTTCCCTGGTGGCGCAGTGGTTGAGAGTCCGCCTGCCGATGCAGGGGACGTGGGTTCATGCCCCGGTCCGGGAAGATCCCACATGCCGCGGAGCGGCTGGGCCCGTGAGCCATGGCCGCTGAGCCTGCACGTCCGGAGCCTGTGCTCCGCAACGAGAGAGGCCACAACAGTGAGAGGCCCGCGTACTGCAAAAAAAATAAAATAAAATAAAATAAATAAAAAATGAAAAGGCAGTCACATGCCAAAAAAGTGCTATGAGGGAATTCAAAAGAAATACAAGAAGTTTTTGTCTTTGTGGAGCTTAAAGTTTAGTTAACATATAGGATGTGCACCCACAATGATAGCTCAAAAAAGGTATCAGTGAAAACTAATATGAAATAATATCAGCTAATTTTTTAAATGCTAAAGATAACATAGAATATAGAAAAGAATGATATATTCTGTTTTGATGTCTGAAAGCTCAGTGAGGGTAAGGATCATATTCTTTGCTGTATTTTTGGTTCCTAGTACAGCAGACATTTAATAAATATTTATTGAATGAACTTAAAGCCTTACTTTGACTAGTTATAGCAGCTTAAAGTTGAACTTCTTTATTAAGAATTCATTTGTTCATTTATTTTTAAATGAATTATTGAACCTCATTTCTCTTCTTTTTTTTTTTTTTCCCTACCCTTCTAGTCTGGAGTTGATCAAAGAGCCTGTTTCCACAAAATGTGATCACATATTTTGCAAGTAAGTTTGAATGTTTTATGTGGCTCCATTATTAGCTTTTGTGTTTATCCTTCATAACACAGGAAACACCTAGCTTTATTAAAGCTTTAGCTTCTTCAATTATGTGAAAACGAATCATAAGTTTTTGTAGCCATAGTTTGTGGTAAAATATTGGCATATTTATCTAGTGGGATATGAAATCACTTTGAACAGCTGTTTGTTTTTTGTGTCCAGGGGTGAAAGCAGATTGCAAGCAGTTACGAAATAAGCAAATTGTGTTTCAACTGTCCCAGTTTCTCCTTTCTGTTCATTTCTGCATGTCCTTCTGCTCTCTGCCCTCTAAGGTTCAGTGTTTGCCTGCTTCATAATCCTTGTGAAAATAGGAAAGGACCTGATATCAGTTTATATTTAGGCTGAAATTCATTCATACCAATGATTCAAGTTATATTTACATTTTTAAGGATTTTGCCCTTTGAAATGGATATGTTTCTTGATGGAATAATTTCAGAAAAAGTTTGGTAGGTAATTTTGTGGAACAGGGGGTTTTCTCCTTTCCTTGATGTTAAGCTATGATTGCCCTGAATGCCAACTTATTTCTTTTGGAGCATTTTTTTCTTTTTTAATTGAAAAGGCAAGCCATGTCAATGGTAATGCATTTACTAGCATAAATGATGCAAAGTATTTTTCCCTCCTACCTCAAACCCCTGCCTCTCCCTTCCCTCCCCAGAAAAAAACCACAATTATCAATTTCTTACGTATCCTCTAAGGAAGTTTTAGATTCAAGAGTTCGTAACTTGGGATTCATGAATGGTTTTCATGAATTTCCTAGAATTATATTGAATTTTAAGCTCAATTGTATTAAAAATATGGGCCTGTGCAGTTTTCTGGGAAGACAGTTCATAATTTTCATCAGCTTGGAACGTTTCTGTAACCTAGAAAACATGAAAAGCTTCTGCATTAAGGATAATGAGGGCTGGCTGAAGCTGGAGGAAACCTGTTCCCTTTGGAGGGATATCCTCTGAGCACAAGTCTGCCAGCTGGCCAGCCCCTTCCTTCCTCTGAATTTTACCTTCTTGCTATTTATCTGTCCCAGCAAGGATCCAGAGCCCATTTCCACTGTCACCCCTTTTCCAGGTCACGCCACTGGCCTAGATCTGTTCCCAACAGTTTCCTTCTCATTCTTCAGGCCCTTCTCCTTGGTCAGGTGTCATGGCAGCACGGCTTTATCTCTCCTTCAAGAATTTTTAGTTTTGTGGCCTCTAGAGGGAAGCTTCTCAAACTGTCTGTGGTATAGGGCCATTTTCTTTATAGATCAGTACCTTTATAAAACAAAATTTTAAGGTCCCACTATTTAAAAGGTTACAGATAGCTGAAGACTAACCTTTTAAATGCTGGGACTTTCACTGTTTCTTGACAAGAATCTTTCTGAAATGTACTGTATGCTTTCCTGTCCCCTTGAATAATGAACATACGGTATTATAGTGTGTAAAGAAGAGATTAAATTATGAACATTCATTACTTTGAGAGCTTGTGGAAGAAGGCAGTTTTACAGGCAGAGGAAATAATATGAGCAAAGGTATGAAGAGAAGAAAGAATATGTTCAGGGAAAAGAAACTAACTTTTCATATACATAGAGGAGTTGTATTACAAAAGGAAGGAGCCCTCAGAGGGGAGATGATATTTGCAAGAGAGAAAGATCCAAGAGGAGGCAGAGCGATTGGAACTAGAAAATGGATGCTAGAAAGAGAAATAGTTGTTGTTCAGTGAAGTTGGAGGTAAAGACATCTGTTGAGATTGAGAAGGTTAAAGTTGGCAACTGGAGGAGAGTGAAGAAGGCTTGCAATTCCTAATATGGAGGATAGGAAAAGCAGAATAGCCAGGCTTTTTTTTTTTTTTTTTTTTTTTTTTGCAGTACGCGGGCCTCTCACTGTTGTGGCCTCTCCCGTTGCGGAGCACAGGCTCCGGACGCGCAGGCTCAGCGGCCATGGCTCGTGGGCCCAGCCGCTCCGCGGCATGTGGGATCCTCCCAGACCGGGGCACGAACCCGTGTCCCCTGAATCGGCAGGCGGACTCTCAACAACTGTGCCACCAGGGAAGCCCTAGCCAGCCATATTTTAAGTGATAAGTTAGAATTAAAAGTTTAGTATAATGCCTGTGTGATAGATCAACTTTTTCATGAAATATCTTCTGTAATACCTTTATAGTCTGAATAACACCTTGATCTATATGATAAGAAAGCTCAGAAAAATACCCCCAAGCATTAATTGTATTTTCTCAAGGTGAACTCTAATTGCTAACGATAATGCAGCTTTATTGACCGGAGTAAGCCTGTAGTTCTGAAATCTTTCATGAGATATACAGAAAGTACAATGGTACCAGTTTAGAAAATATTACTTAGGCCATTCATGCATTAGCTTGCAGCTTCCAAACAACAGATGAAATGTGTAATACTTTTTGAAAGATCTAGACCACATTGTCCAAAGAGATATAATCTGAGCCATATAAATCTAACTTAAATTTTCTAGTAGCCACATTACCAAAAGGTTTTTTTATTTTATTTTTTTTATTATTTTTTTTTTTTGGCGGTACACGGGCCTCTCACTGCTGTGGCCTCTCCCGTTGCGGAGCACAGGCTCCGGACGCGCAGGCGCAGCGGCCATGGCTCACGGGCCCAGCCGCTCCGCAGCATGTGGGATCTTCCCAGACCGGGGCACAAACCCGTGTCCCCTGCATCGGCAGGCGGACTCTCAACCACTGTGCCACCAGGGAGGCCCCAAGGCTCTGTTTTTTTAATCAAACCTCTGGTTTGTACTTTAGTTCCAACAATTAAGAAGCTATCTTTTTAAAAAAATTTTATTGAAGTAGAGTTGATTTACAGTGTTGTGTTAGTTTCTGCTGTACAGCAAAGTGAATCAGTTATACATATACATATATTCACTCTTTTTTAGATTCTTTTCCCATACAGGCCATTACAGAGTATTGAGTAGAGTTCCCTGTGCTATACAGTAGGTCCTTATTAGTTATCTATTTTATATATAGTAGTGTGTATATGTCAAGCCCAATCTTCCAATTTATCCCTCCCCCACCAAGAAGCTATCTTGAGCTCTTCATCTGGGAGATTCTGCCTAGGTTCCTTGCCCAGTATCCCAGTCCCCTGAGTCAAGGCTCTTGTCTCCTAGGGATGAGAATCTTACCACTAACCCTCAGCCTCCTATGACTGGGTCCCTGCTACTTTTCTTCCCTTATAACTACCACCCTGAACTTCTCATTTCTGCTGCTAGACTCCTGAGAGACTATGTTCAATCTACTTGCTAGATTATCCATCTCTTGCCTATTTCTGGACCTCTGACATACTGACCTATTACTAGATTACAGAATTCCCTGGTGTCATGATCTAATGTATCCAGCCGTGAAACGTCCCCGACACTGACTCATCACTTATCTGGATCTCCTCAGTTAACTGACCCCAAGACTTGCCTTACTTGGTCTATCTGGTCTTTAAACCTCAGCCTTCCTTGGTCTAGTCCCTCTTAGTATCCTCCATATAAGTGTATGGAAAGGTTATCATTCCAGAGCACTGCTTCTCAAACTTTAATGTGCTTAAGAATCTCCTGGGGATCCTGTTAAAATGCAGATTCTGATTCAGCAGGTTTGGGGTACAGCTGAGATTCTAGGAACTTCCCATGTGATGTGGTTGCTACAGACCCATGAGTCCCACTTTGAGTAGTTAGTTTCTAGAGCTGTGTTGTCCAATACAGCTGCCACATGTGGCTATTGAGCACTTGAAATATGGCTAGTCCGAGCTAAAATGTACTGTAAGTATGGAAAAACACAAGCTTTCAGAGACTTACTACAAAAAAAGAATGTCAAATATCTCATTAATATTTTTATATTTTGAAATGATAAAATTTTAGCCATAATTGGGTTAAAAATATATAACTATATTAATTTCACCTTTTAAAAAAACCTTTTGGGGGCTTCCCTGGTGGCGCAGTGGTTGAGAGTCCGCCTGCCGATGCAGGGGACACAGGTTCGTGCCCCGGTCCGGGAAGATCCCACATGCCGCGGAGCGGCTGGGCCCATGAGCCATGGCCGCTGAGCCTGCGTGTCCGGAGCCTGTGCTCCGCAATGGGAGAGGCCACAACAGTGAGAGGCCCGCATACCGCAAAAAACAAAACAAAACAAAAAAAACAGAGCCTTAGGACTTCCCTCGTGGCACAGTGGTTAAGAATCCGCCTGCCAATGCAGGGGACACGGGTTTGAGCCCTGGTCTGGTAAGATCCCACATGCCATGGAGCAACTAAACCCATGCGCCACAACTGCTGAGCCCATGTGCCACAATTACTGAAGCCCACGTGCCTAGAGCCTGTGCTCCGCAACAAGAGAAGCCACTGCAATGAGAAGACCATGCACTGCAACGAAGAGTAGCCCCCGCTTGCCACAACTAGAGAAAGCCTGCGCACAGCAACAAAGACCCAACACAGCCAAAAATAAATAAAATTTTTTAAAAAAGAAAAGAAAACAGAACCTTATTTATACAAACTGACAAGGTTTGGTGGGACCAGCAACATAAGTGGATGCTGAGACGCTAAGCTGTGGAGCTCTCAGGGTCTTTATTTCCTTTAACAAGGGACCATATTTGTCTATTATCTTAGCTCTGTTGATAGTAAGCCAGGGCACCCAATATAACTGAAGGTAGCCAAAAGTCAGCTTGCCTTTATTTTGCTTGTACTTAGAACTATTAATTCATTGCTTCCTGCCAGGATAGACTTGGACAAGCAACTCAAAATTAGATGAGTTTCCATAACTTGTTAAACTGTTCAGGGTGTAGATGTGCTCAAAAATCAGTACTCTGAAAAGTCCCCCAAGTTTGTTTGTGGCACTGTGATTTTACTATTCTCCATCAGCGTTTTCTTAAAAAGCTGAAGCTGCCCTTTAGAAAACATACTGCATTTTCTTTAAAAATGTATTGCCTTTCCTTAACCATTGGGCTTTAGAAACCCAAGAATCCCAAAACTTTTCTTAGACCTTTTCACTAAGAACGTTTTGTAGAACTTGTATATGTGTTTTCATTTAATTAGTGCATCACATAGATTCCCCAGGGTTCTAAAACAGAGTTTAATAAATTCTTCTGAGCCCTGAAAGACATGCCACTGTTCTGTTGATCTGTCAATATTTTCCTTAGCTCAGTCTTTTCAAGTCACGTACAAGTTTATTTTCTCTTTTGAGTTTAGTTAATAACCTTTATGAGTTTGTTCTTTTTCTAGCATAAAGAAAGATTGGAACTCATAATATCTTGGTTGATTTCTACGTATCTGGTTCTCCTGTGTTACTTATGTAATTATTGTACAGGCTGCAACATCTATAGCTTGGCTTATCACGCAGTATCTTAGCTGCTGTATTCTGCAGTACTATATTTAGGGAATTACCTCCCTACCTCTACTCTGAATTGTTGAATTGTACCATTTGCCAGTGTGATGCATTGATGCCTCCTAGAGCCATTATGGTAGAGTGCAGGTAGTATTTGCATCTTCTCAAGGAGTGGTAGCCTCTATTTTGTGGCTCTTTAAATGGACTTTATGGGACTTCCCTGGGTCCAGTGGTTAGGACTCTGTGCTCCCAATGCAGGGGGCCCAGTTTCGATCCCTGGTCGGGGAACTAGATCCCGCATGCCTCCCGCATGCCACAACTAAAGATACCACATGCCGCAACAGAGGTCCCACACACGGCAACGAAGATCCCCCATGCCACAACTAAGACCCAGCACCGCCAAATAAATAAATAAATGTTTAAATGGGCTTTATATACAGAGCAGGTAGCTTTTTGATACCCCTGTCCCCTAAACTATAGAATTGTTGTCAAGTGCAATGTGGTAGTTCAAGCAACTATACAAGTGAAGAAGGACCCCTGGGTCTCCTTGACCAAACCTACCTACATTTACTTTCTCTGGTGGAAAAACCATGGGCTTTGCTACAGTTCAATCCTAGATCCAGTATCACCTTTACCACTTACTTGATTACTGTATGATCTGGGACAAGTCTCTACTGTAAAATGAAGATAATACTTCAGGGTTGTATAGACTGAGAGAGAGCAATGCATGTTAAAGGACCTGGCCAGTAAAAAGTGCTCTCTAAGTGTCTGCTGGCTCACCATTCCCACTGCCTTTTCAGCTCCCTAAATCTTCTTTCCTGGCTCTCTTCAATGTCGGTATCTTCTCTATTCCCTTCCCCAGTCACCTCCCTCGCCATAATATTATGTCCTTTATAATAGCAGGGATTTTGTTTTCCTTTTCCACTGAATTTCTTGCATCTAGAACAATACTGCACATGTAGTAAATATTGGTTGTATCAGTGAATCACTGCTTTTAATAATCATCACCACAGCTACTCCTGCTCTCTTCCCTTTTTTCCATTCTACCTCTCTTTTGAGTCTTCTTTTGTCTTCTTCCTATGGGAATGTTGATCTTTATGGACACCACCAGCCAATGGGAGCAGTATTTTCCTTTCTTAAGAAAGCTGACTCAGGACTTCCCTGGTGGTTCAGTGGGTAAAACTCAGTGCTTCCAATGCAGGGGGCCTGGGTTTGATCCCTGGTTGGGGAACTAGAATCCCTCATGCATTCCAGAACTAAGAGTCCGCATGCCACAACTAAGAGTCAGCATGCTGCAGCTAAGAAGCCCGCATGCTGCAGCTAAGACCCGGCGCAGCCTAAATAAATAAATGTTAAAATCTTTATTTAAAAAAAAAGGAAGCTGACTCTGAACATGTTGCATATGATCTTCAAGTCTTCTTAGCCATATTCAACGTCTGAGACAAAGAAGAAAATTGTTCTTTATCCAAAGCCATTCTAAAACCCTGAATGAGCCTCCTTCATTCCTTAGATGTCTAGTGAGCAGCTTGGTTATGCCAGATACTCTGTTGGGCATTGTGAATATTAAAAGGAGCATGTTTTCTTCCAGCCTTGAGGGGTTTTGTTTTGGTTTTTATTTTATTTATTTATTTATTTATTTATGGCTGCGTTGGGTCTTCGTCGCTGTGCGTGGGCTTTCTCTAGTTGTGGTGAGCGGGCGGCTACTCTTCGTTGCGGTGCACGGGCTTCTCATTGAGGTGGCTTCTCGTTGCGGAGCATGGGCTCTAGGCGCACGGGCTTCAGTAGTGTGGCATGCGGGCTCAGTAGTTGTGGCACACGGGCTTAGTTGCTCTGTGGCATGTGGGATCTTCCTGGACCAGGGCTCAAACCCGTGTCCCCTGCATCGGCAGGCGGATTCTCAACCACTGTGCCACCAGGGAAGAAGTCCTGTGTACAAGTTTTATGTGGACTTATGTTTTCATTTCTCCTGGAAAGAAACCTAGGAGTAGAATTGCAGAGTCTTATGGTAACTCTTTGTTTAATATCTTGAGGAACTGCCAAGCAGTTTTCCGAAGTGACTGCATTGTTTTATATTTCCACCAGCAATGAATGAGGATTTCAGTTGCTCCACATCTTCGCCAATACTTATTATCTGTCTTTTTAATTAGGGCCATCATAGTGGGCATAAAGTGGCATCTCGTTGTGGCTTTGATTTCCTTTTTCCTAATGACTAATGATATCGAGCATCTTTTCATGTGCTTATTGACCATTTGTATATCTCCTTTGGAAAAAATAGTTCGTCATATCCTTTGCCCATTTTTTAATTGGGTTATTTCTTTTTTATTGAATTTTAAGAGTTCTTCATATATTCTGGATACAAGTCCCTTATCAGATATATGATTAACAGATATTTTCTCTCATTCTGTGGATTGTCCCTTCGCTTTCTTCATAGTATTATTTGTAACACCAAAGTTTTTAAGTTTGATGTAGTCTAGTGTACCCATTTTTTCTTTGGTTGCTTGTGTTTTTGCCATTTATTTATTTATGAAATCATTGCTTAACCCATGGTCACAAACATTTATAGTTTTAGTTCTTACATTTAGTTCTGTGATCCATTTTGAGTTAATTTTTCTGTATTGTGTGAGGTAGGAGTCTATCTTCATTTTTTTGCATGTGGATATCTAGCTGTCCCAGCACTATTTGTTGATAAGATTATTCCTTTTCCATTTAATTGTCTTGGTGCTACTGTTGAAAATCAACAGTAGCATAGATGTATGTTTGTACTCTCATTCTATTCCATTTATGTATATGTTTATCCTTATGCTAGTACCATGGTGTCTTGATTACTGTAACTTTTGTATTGAGGTGCTGAGTTTTAAAACTAATTATAATCATTTTACTTGAACCACTTACCATTTATGTCTGATTATGCAGCATGAAATAATTATGAGTATATCATTAAATATGCCATATTAACTTTTAATAAGTTTTATTTGATCATAACAGTAAGCCATATGCATGTAAGTTCAGTTTTCATAGATCTTTGCTTATATAGTTTGTTTTCTGATTATACAGCATCTAAAAAGAATTAAAGAAGGCCACTGGTTGTAATTCACCTGCCATTATCTTTAAAATGGCTCTTAAGGGCAGTTGTGAGATTATCTTTTCATGGCTATTTGCTTTTTGAATATTCTCTCTGCAAAAAAAAAAAAATGTAACTTGAGTTGTTCTTTTCATTCTTTAAAATTTACAGATTTTGTATGCTGAAACTTCTCAACCAGAAGAAAGGGCCTTCACAGTGTCCTTTGTGTAAGAATGATATAACCAGAAGGTATATAATTTGGGTAGTTGGGAGGTTGGAAGTGACAACAACAGGAAAAAGTAGAAATTCCTTAATAACATAGCTGGTATTCCTATCAAACCACTCATCAGTAGAAAAATATATAAAAAAGCATGTTTAGCTGACAGGGTAAATTATTTCTCAAGTCATTTTTCTGAAAATTTTACAGTACATCTGCCTTATACAGGTACTAGCAATTCATTGCCTTTTTCTAGTCCTTCTATATGATGCAAGAACTTGCAGCCTTATCTAATATAGGACTGTACCACCCTGACCCCATTGTCCTGATCCTGCTTTTATTTTTCTTCCTTGCGTATATTTCTACTTATTTACACACACACATATGCAATGCATTTATATATTGTGTGTCCCTCTGGCCAGGATGTAAGCTCTATTAGGGCACTGGCTTTGTCTGTCTCAGTCAACACTGTTTTTCCAATGTTTGACACATAGTAGTCACTCAGATATGTCAATGAATAAATAAATTATATTGTCCTACAACTGTCCTAAACCAAAATCTCTCTTTGGACATTGTTATCTGTCTGTGATTTTGAAATAATGTAATCATGAGTAGGCAGAAATCCCTGAGAGCTAGAAGTGGCAGTTTGGGTGGATGGGATTCAGATGTTAAGAATCATAAGTTCTCAATGCAATGGATTTATATCTACTGTGGATTCAAAGTACTATTATTTTATTTTTTTTTTTTTTTTTTTTTTTTTTTTTTTTTTTTTTTTTTTTTGCGGTACGCGGGCCTCTCACTGTTGTGGCCTCTCCCGTTGCGGAGCACAGGCTCCGGATGCGCAGGCTCAGCGGCCATGGCTCACGGGCCCAGCCGCTCCGCGGCATATGGGATCCTCCCAGACCGGGACACGAACCCGTATCCCCTGCATCGGCAGGCGGACTCTCAACCACTGCGCCACCAGGGAGGCCCAGTACTATTATTTTAGATAGTTATAGGCTTTTGGTAAGTTTGAATGGCCAAAACAAATTATAAAAACAATCAATATGCTATGTGGTTTATTCTGCTGTCAATGATGTTTTGATTAGTGAAATGTCACTAATAGCTCTGTTCTTTTCATATAGTTATTTTTTTAACTGTTGCTACTTCTTTTTTTATTTGTTTACATGTCTTTCCTTATTTTAGTGTCCTTAAAAAGTTGGTAATCACTTGCTAAGTGTGTCTTTCAAACAATTTACTTTCAGAAGCCTACAAGAAAGTACAAGATTTAGTCAGCTTGTTGAAGAGCTATTGAAGATTATTCATGCTTTTGAGCTTGACACAGGATTGCAGAGTAAGTGTTGCATGACCCCAGGGGCCAATGCTCAAGTGGCCATCTATTAAAATGGAAGTTTGTGGAATTATTTTATATGAATATGTGGTAAGACCTTTTGGTCTAGGTTAACTTTAGCTCTTTATCTGTAATCTTTTTTTTTTTTTTTTTTTTTTTTTTTTTTGCGGTACGCGGGCCTCTCACTGTTGTGGCCTCTCCTGTTGCGGAGCACAGGCACCGGACGTGCAGGCTCAGCGGCCATGGCTCACGGGCCCAGCCGCTCCGCCGCATATGGGATCTCCCCGGACCGGGGCACGAACCCGTGTCCCCTGCATCGGCAGGTGGACTCTCAACCACTGCACCACCAGGGAAGCCCCTGTAATCTATTTTTTAAATCATTCCCACTGGTCTCACACCTTATTTTATCCATACTAAGATGCACGTTTTTTATTTGCACATCTCCAAAATTGGGAGCAATTTACCATCAATGGTGTGTCATTGTTTAATTTAGTGTTTTCTTTCTTAGTGGTACAGAAAATAATGGTGCATTTTATATCACTGGTATTTTAGTTTCAGTGAAATATGGTATTAATAGGCAAATTTGTTAGTATTAAGGTGGGAAAAAAAGGAGTAGAAATAACTTTGGTCTGTGTGTTCGTTTCCTAGGAGTAGAACTTCTGAAGTTCATTTTTAAAAAAAGTATAGGCAACCTTTAATGCATTGTTTTAATATTGTACAACGAAGAGCATACACAGGCTTTCTCTTGGTTCTTTGCTTACAATTAATACATTTTTTTCTAACTGCAAAAATAATGTTTTCCTTTGTAATTCACAGTTGCAAACAGTTATAACTTTTCAAAAAAGGAAAATAACTCTCCTGAGCATCTAAAGGAGGAAGTTTCTATCATTCAAACTATGGGCTACCGAAACCGGGCCAAAAGACTTCAACAGAGTGAACCTGAAAATCCTACCTTGGTAAGGCCATTTTTGTGTATTCTGATAACATCTCTTTATTGAGCACTGTGAGTTGGTGAGTGTGCTATATGCTTATGGATTTACATAAAAAGTCAGTAAACAAGGGAAGATGGTAAATTAAGTGGCCAAACAAGAGTTAGAGGAGACAAGAGAAGGTCCCCGGTTTTAGTGCTTTGTTCATTCTGATGAACATATTTTTGTTCATATCTGTCTAAGGTAGACACAAGGACACTGGTGGTCAGCTTGCTAGTTTTTAAAATAACCGTCTTATGGCAGTTCTCCAGGGACAAGGAAATATCTTCTATTTTATTTCCTCTGAAAAGTTGCCTGGAAAAAAAAAAATTGGTTTTTAACATTTGAAAATTGCTTCAAGTTAAAAGTGCAATTGTCAAAGAAAATGCAGAGATTTGCACTGTTGTTATTCATATGTGAATGAATAATGAAGATCTTAAAAATAATAGTTCTCTGGTTTCCCTGGTGGCGCAGTGGGTATGAGTCTGCCTGTCAATGCAGGGGACATGGGTTCGAGCCCTGGTCCAGGAAGATCCCACATGCCACGGAGCAACTAAGCCAGTGAGCCACAACTACTGAGCCTGCACTCTAGAGCCCGCAAACCTAGAGCCTGTGCTCTGCAACAGGAGAAGCCACCGCAATGAGGAGCCAGCGCACCACAGCGAAGAGTGGCCCCCACTCACCACAACTAAAGAAAGCCCATGCGCAGCAAAGACCCAACGCAGCCAAAAATAAATAAATAAATTAATTAATTAAAAAAAAATAGTTCTCATAGTACCAGCATTCATTTTTCGGTAGATGTTGAAGGGCTTAAAAAGAAGAAGGAAAGCTTCATCAGAGCAAGGTCCCGTTTCTAAATATTCTCTCCTGTACTGAATATTCTTAGGCTTGCTGGGTTTTCTTTATTTTCATTTATCCTTTTTAAAAATTTACTTTGGGGCTTCCCTGGTGGTGCGGTGGTTAAGAACCCACCTGCCGACGCAGGGGACACGGGTTTGAGCCCTGGTCCGGGAAGATCCCACATGCCGCGGAGCAACTAAGTTGGTGCACCACTACTGAGCCTGCTCTCTAGAGCCCATGAGCCACAACTACTGAGCCCATGTGCCACAACTACTGAGCCCACATGTCGCAACTACTGAAGCCCCCGCACGTAGAGCCCGTGCTCCTCAACAGAAGCCACCACAATGAGAAGCCTGCACACGCAACGAAGAGTAGCCCATGTAGCCCCCGCTCGCCGCAACTAGAGAAAGCCCGAGTGCAGCAACGAAGACCCAATGCAGCCAAAAATAAATAAATAAATAAATAATGAAAAAAGAAAGACAAAAACAAAACCAAAAAGAAAAAAAAATGCTTTCCTTATCTTTAAAAATATTACACAGATAATACATATTTATTTTAGAAAAATTTAGAACAACAGAGAGAGGGGAAAAGTATTCAAAGCACACAAAGCTCATACATTCTGGTGTGTAGTCTGCGAAGTGTTTTTTTTGAGATGTCATAAATGTTAGCTAATTGATAATGATCTATTTGTTTTGTCCATGGCTTTGAGTTTCTGTTAAGAAAAAAAAAAGCACAGGACTGGCCAACAATTTGTTGATCATTCTTTACTGCTTAGCAGGAAACCAGTCTTAGTGTCCAGCTCTCTGACCTTGGAATTGTGAGATCTCTGAGGACAAAGCAGCAGATACAACCTCAGAATAAGTCCGTCTACATTGACTTGGGTAAGAGTCTCAGATTTTGTAAGTTTAGAATAATAGTTGCTGGATTCCTTGTCTAAGAGTTTTACCAAAAACCTTGGTCACAATTTACACAGTGACAGGGAGCTCTAGGAAGTGAAAATAAAATAATTTTACTAGCCTTATGATGTGTTATAAATAATGTAAAAGATGCAGGTCTCACCTTAAAGAACCTTCCTTTGTAAAGAGAGCAAAAGAAAGGATGTCTGGTTATAAGTATGTGTAAATATACTTTGGAAATATGGAGAGTAGGGCTGAGGAAGAATGTGATGAGTGGGCTACAGCATTGGAGGGATCTAAGATGACTTGTACTAGACTAGAAAGACTTTTAAGAACAGCTGAGCTCAGTTCAAACAGGTCTCTCTATGTCTTATCCTTTAGAGTATATTTATAATTGGAAAGAATGGCCCTCCTTTGAGCTCCCAAGCACTAATGTTTGACATAGCACTTATCATATTCTTTCGAAATTTCTTTTGTCTTTTTCCCTTTTAAGATCATAAGTTCCTAGACAACAGGTATTGCCTCATAAAAATAATCAAAATAATTATAATAGAGAATATTTAGGAGCACCTACTGTAGTGCACGCACTGGTGTGTTTTACTTGTGTAACTCATTTAAGATGCATGACAAACCTGAGATGATTACTACTATTATACTTATTTTACAGATGAGGGAATTAAGGCACAGAGAGGTTAAGAAATTTTGCCAAGGTCGTAAAGCTAGTAAGTGACAGAGTCATGATTCAAACCTGTGCTTATGACCACTTCTCTGTATTGCCTGACATATGTATCATTGTGTCTGCCAAGTAGTGGGTGCTCAGTAAATATTTCTTGAAGATATGTTTTGCAACAAGTGTATTTTTTGAGTTTAACCCTCAATAAAAATCCTTTTATTGATTTGTTATTTGGGGGTATTGGGGGAATTTTTTTAGGATCTGATTCTTCTGAAGATACAATTACTAAGGCCAGTTATTTCAGGTGAGTCAAAGAGAGCCTTTTTCTATGAAGCTGGCATTTTTGTATCTAGTTAATATTAAGGATTGGTATTTCTTTAGGTTAGAATCATGGCATTGGAATAGACCTTAAAGACCATCTACTTTAATCTCCTCATTTTATAGCTGAGAAAATATCCTTTTAAAACATATTTATTTATTTGTTTTTGGTTGCATTGGTTCTTCGTTGCTGCATGCGGACTTTCTCTAGTTGCTGCAAGCGGAGGCTACTCTTCAGTGCAGTGCGTGGGCTTCTCATGGCGGTGGCTTCTCTTGTTGCAGAGCACGGGCTCTAGGTGCGCGGGCTTCAGTAGTTGTGGCATACGGGTTCAGTAGTTGTGGCTCGCAGGCTCTAGAGCACAGACTCAACAGTTATGGCACACAGGCTTAGCTGCTCAGCGGCATGTGGGATCTTCCCGGACCAGGGCTCGAACCCGTGTCCCCTGCATTGGCAGGCGGATTCTTAACCACTGCGCCGCCAGGGAAGTCCAGAAAACATCCTTT
Organism: Hyperoodon ampullatus; assembly: GCF_949752795.1. Taxonomy (NCBI): domain Eukaryota; kingdom Metazoa; phylum Chordata; class Mammalia; order Artiodactyla; family Ziphiidae; genus Hyperoodon; species Hyperoodon ampullatus. Next base: position 7,468,825 of record NC_136932.1, on the reverse strand, counting down.
TTGCTTCGTTGGTTGGTTTCTTAGTAAAGAGTTTGAAAGAGTTTAAGGTAACAGTAGAACTATGCACAGACTTGCTTCCAGCAGATGGTTGTGCCCTAGCTTAGTTCCTCGTGTATGGTAGTGTTCACTCAGTGATAATTGTGGCCGTTGAAAACATTAGAGTACTCAGTTTTCAATTCTTTCCTTCCTCTGTTCCTTAATTCTGTCTGTAACTCAAACTTTGTCTACATAAATTAAACCATAATCTACAAGCAGCCCCCAACTGGGTTGTCAAATTGCTTTCGTTAGGAATTATTGCTTGACCCTAAGATCTGTGATGGTGTCATTGCCAATCAGATTTTGTTTGCAAATGACTTTTTCCTGATCTCTCAATTGGGAGAAAATGGTTTTTAGCCTGAAAAGAAGCACAGAAGGCAGTGCTGCAAAGTGGTAGCTTTTGCATTCTATTGGAATGTCTGTTGCATCCCAGTGCTCTCTTTGTTTAGATAACTTTGTACTTGTATTCTCATTAAGATATATTTTAAGTTTTGTTGGTTTTCTCTTTACTATCTTTTAGCTATTATTTGGCCATCATTTAAATTTTAGTTCTCATTTGTATGTCCATAAAGCAATGTTCTATACTACTGCTGTGATTTTTGTGACTGTATGTTCTCAGTCTTTGACCATTTCATTTTGACTAGAAGTTACCAAAGGAGAGCGCAGATTTCAAAAAGTGAATCAGATTGATCACCCTTATTGCAACCCTACCTAGAGGAGCTAAAATACTTGATCATGTGACAACTATTTGCGCATATAAACTACTGTTTCTCACTAAGGCTTCTGTCTTTTCCCTATAGTGTAAGAGACCATGAATTGTTAGAAATCACCCCTCAAGGAGCCAAGGCTGAAGCCAGTTTGAATCCTGCAAAAAAGGGTAATGGCAAGTCTTCCAACTTAACAAGCACTAAAGAAAGAATAGGTAGTTGTGGTACTGTAATTAGATTATTCTGAAGAACCATGTGGGACGTTTATAATTCACAACATTTCTTGGCAGAGTTAGAATATCGTTCTTTCTCAGATGTCATGGTACAGCCTGACAATGGCACTAGACTGATATGGTTATAATAGTACCCTATGTAATTGGTTGTTGCCTTTACTTTTTTTTTTTTTTTTCTTTGTGGTACGCAGGCCTCTCACTGTTGTGGCCTCTCCCATTGTGGAGCACAGGCTCCGGACGCGCAGGCTCAGTGGCCATGGCTCACGGGCCCAGCTGCTCCGCGGCATGTGGGATCTTCCCGGACCGGGGCACGAACCCGTGTCCCCTGCATCGGCAGGCGGACTCTCAACCACTGTGCCACCAGGGAAGCCCATGTTGCCTTTACTTTTAACTGCTGTGTTTTTATTTCATACTTTGCATACTGGTATTTAGATAGAGGGAGTATGAGTCTGAAGATAGAACAGAAGCACTATATGTCTGATGCCCAAACTGTGCATTTTTTTTTTTTGATTGAAGTAGAGTTGATTTACAATATTGTGTTAATTTCTGCTGCAGCAAAGTGATTCAGTTTTACACATATATACATGTTTTGTAATATTTTCCACTATGGTTTATCACAGGATATTGAATATAGTTCCCTGTGCTATACAGTAGGATCTCATTATTTATCCATTCTATATATACTAGTTTGCATCTGCTAACCCCAAACTCCCCCTTCATCTCTCCCCCACCTTCCCTCCCCCTTATCAACCACATGTCTGTTCTCCATGTCTGTGAGTCTCAAACTGTGCTTTTAATGCACTGTTAGAGTTTAGCGAAATAGGAGGTATGGTTTATGAGTAGGGAGAATTCTGAAATTAAAATTCTATTTTGAGTGGAAATAATGAGAATCTAGATAAATAGGAATTAAGCAGAAGAGTATGAGCTACATCTTCAGTATACTTGATAGTTGAGGTTTCTCTAAGAATAGCCAGTTCCTTCATTCCCCCTCAACAAAGTTGTATTAAGTACATATTTTTTTCATAATAATTCCGTTTTTAAACACCTTGGGTTTTTTTTTTTTTTTTTCTAGCTGCTTGTGAGTTTTCTGAGAAGGACATAACAAAGGTTGAACATCATCAATTCAGTAATAAAGATTTGACCACCACTGGGAAGCATGAAACTGAGAAGCATCCAGAAAAGTATCAGGGTATTTTTGTTTCAAACTTGCATGTGGAGCCATGTGGCACAGATACTCATGCCAGCTCATTACAGCATGAAAACAGCAGTTTATTACTCACTAAAGACAGAATGAATGTAGAAAAGGCTGAATTCTGTAATAAAAGCAAACAGCCTGTCTTAGCAAAGAGCCAACAGAGCAGATGGGCTGAAAGTAAGGACACATGTAATGATAGGCAGACTCCCAGTACAGAGAAAAAGGTGGTTCTGAATGCTGATCCCCTATATGGGAGAAAAGAACTGAATAAGCAGAAACCTGCATGCTCTGACAGTCCTAGAGATTCCCAAGAGTCTCCTTGGATAACAGTGAATAGTAGCATACAGAAAGTTAATGAATGGTTTTCCAGAAGTGATGAAATGTTAACTTCTAACGACTCACGTGATGGGAGATTTGAATCAAACACTGAAGTAGCTCATGCAGTGGAAGTTCCAAAGGAAGTTGATGGATATTTGGGTTCTTCAGAGAAAATAGACTTAATGGCCAGTGATCCTCATGGTGCTTTAATACGTGAAAGTGAAAGAGTCCACTCCAAACCAGTAGAGAATAATATTGAAGATAAAATATTTGGGAAAACCTATCAGAGGAAGGCGAGCCTCCGTAACTTGAGCCGCATAGCTGAAGATCTAATTATAGGAGCATCTACTGTAGAACCTCAGATAACACAAGAGCACCCCCTCACAAATAAACTAAAGCGTAAAAGGAGAAGTACATCAGGCCTTCATCCTGAGGATTTTATCAAGAAAGTCGATTTGCCAGTTATTCCAAAGACTCCTGAAAAAATAATTGAGGGAACTGACCAAACAGAGCAGAATGGTCGTGGGATGAATATTACTAGTAATGGTCATGAGACTGAAATGAAAGGTGGTTATGTTCAGAAAGAGAAAAATGCTAACCTAACAGAGTCATTGGAAAAAGAATCTGCTTTCAGAACTAAGGCTGAACCTATAAGCAGCAGTATAAGGAATATGGAACTAGAATTGAATATCCATAGTTCAAAAGCACCTAAAAATAGGCTGAGGAGGAAGTCCTCTACCAGGAAGATTCATGCACTTGAACTAGTAGTAGTCAGTAGAAACCCAAGCCCACCTACTCATACTGAACTACAAATTGATAGTTTTTCTAGCAGTGAAGAGATGCAGAAAAAACATTCCAGCCAAATGCCAGTCAGGCACGGCAAAAAGCTTCAATTCATGGGAGACAAAGAACCTACAACTGGAGCCAAGAAGAGTAACAAGCCACACGAACAAATAAATAAAAGACTTGCCAGTGACACTTATCCAGAACTAAATTTAACAAACATACCTGTTTTTTTTACTCACTGTTCCAGTTCTAATAAACTTCAAGAGTTTGTTCATCCTAGCCTTCAAAGAGAGGAGAGCCTAGGAACAATTCAAGTGTCGAATAGTACCAAAGACCCCAAAGATCTGACATTAAGTGGAGGAAAAGGTTTGCAAATTGAAAGACCTGTAGAGAGTACCAGTATTTCCTTGGTACCTGATACTGATTATGGCACTCAGGATAGTATCTCATTACTGGAAGCTGACACCCTAGGGAAGACAAAGACAGCACCAAATCAACATGTGGGTCTGTGTGCAGCAATTGAAAGCCCCAAGGAACTTATCCCTGGTTGTTCTAAAGATATTAGGAACGACACAGAGGACTTTCAGGATCCACTGGGACATGACGTTAACCACATTGAGAAGGCGAGCATAGAAATGGAAGATAGTGAACTTGATACGCAGTATTTGCAGAATATGTTCAAGGTTTCAAAGCGTCAGACGTTTGCTCTGTTTTCAAATCCAGAAAATCCAGAAAAGGAACGTGCAACAGTCTGTGCCCACCCTGGGTCCTTAAGGGAACAAAGTCCAACAGTCCCTCTTGAATGCAGACAAAAAGAAGAAAATCAGGGAAAGAGTGAGTCTAAAATCAAGCATGTGCGGGCAACTAATACAACTGTGGACTTCCCTGTGGCTGATCAAAAAGATAAGAAGCCGAGCGATCATGCCAAACATAGCCCAAAAAGAGTAACTAGGCTTTGTCAGTCATCACAGTTCAGAGGCAACAAAACTGAGCTCCTTATTGCAAATAAACACGGGATTTCACAAAACCCATATCTTATACCATCACTTTCTCCCATCAGGTCATCTGTTAAAACTATATGTAAGAAAAACCTGTCAGAGGAAAAGTTTGAGGAGCCTGTAATGTCACCTGAAAGAGCAGTGGAAAACGAGAGCATCATTCAAAGTACAGTGAGCACAATTAGCCAAAATAACATTCGAGAAAGCACTTTTAAAGAAGTCAGCTCAAGCAGTATTAATGAAGTAGGTTCCAGTAGTAATGAAGTAGGTTCCAGTAGTAATGAAGTAGGTTCCAGTGGTGAAAACATTCAAGCAAAACTAGATAGAAACAGAGGACCTAAATTAAGTGCTTTGCTCAGATTAGGTCTTATGCAACCCGAAGTCTATAAGCAAAGTCTTCCTGTAAGTAACTGTCGTCTTCCTGTAAGTAACTGTCAACTTCCTGAAATAAAAAGGCAAGGAGAAAATGAAGGCACATTTCAGGCCGTTAATGCAGATTTCTCCCCATGTCCAATTTCAGATAACCTAGAACAACCTATGGGAAGAAGCCAGGCTTCTCAGGTTTGTTCTGAGACACCTGATGATTTGTTAAATGATGACAAAATAAAGGAAAATAGCAACTTTGCTGAAAGTGACATTAAGGAAAGATCTGCTGTTTTTAGCCAAAGTGTCCAAAAAGGAGAATTCAGAAGGAGCCCTGGCCCTTTAGCCCATCATACATGTTTGGCTCAGGGTCACGAAAGAGGGGCTGAGTCCTCAGAAGAGAATGTGTCTAGTGAGGATGAAGAGCTTCCCTGCTTCCAACACTTACTTGGTAAAGTAACCACCAATACACTGTCTCCATCTACCAGACATAATGCTGTTGCCACAGAGGGTCTATCTAAGGAAACAAAAGAGAACCTAATATCATTGAAGAATAGCTTAAATGACTGCAGTGACCAGGTAACATCGGCAAAGGCATCCCAGGAACATCACCTTCATGAGGAAGTGAGATGTTCTGATAGCTTATTTTCTTCACGGTGCAGTGCAGTGGAAGACTTCACTGCTAATACTAACACCCAGGATCCTTTATTGATGTTGGATCCTCTTTCCAAACAAGTGGGGCATCTGTCTGAAAACCAAGAAGTTCTGAGTGACAAGGAATTGGTTTCAGATGATGATGAGCGGGAAACTGGCTTGGAAGAGGATAATCGCCAAGAAGAGCAGAGTGTGGATTCAGACTTAGGTATTGGAACCAGGTTTTTGTGTTTGCCCCCGTCTATTTTATAGAAATGAGCTAAATGTTTATGCCTTTGGGGGAGCACATTTTACGAGTTTCCAAGTACAATGAAAGTAACTGCTTCTTAAACTTTAAACATGTTCTTCCCAAGGTGCTTTTCCTCAAAAGTCCTTTACTCAGCTAGAACATCTTTTCTATTTGAATGAGATTTAATGCCCTCATTATTGGTGGACTTGCTTCTGGTTTTCATCCTTACGATTCCTGAGAGGAAATCCAGTGTCCCCAAACAAAGAGTATAATCATTTTGTGTGACATGAAAGTGAAGTTTGTCCTGTCAATGAGGAGAAACAGGTACTGCAAGTTGGAGTATTGCCTGTCTGTTTTTACATCTGAATCTCTATTTTTATTATCATTTAAGGTGAAGCAGCATCCGAGTATGAGAGTGAAACAAGCCTCTCTGAAGACTGTTTGGGGCTGTCCTCTCAGAGCGATATCTTAACCACTCAGGTAAAAAGCACATGGGGATGTGTGTGTGGTGTTCTCAGTGCTATGCATCCCGCGTTCTTACATTTGCTTATATCACCTCTTAGAATTAATGGTGTAACAGTTGTGTGTGGGACCTTTTCTCCTCAAATTGGATTGTAAGCACCGAGATGGAACACATTACCTCCTATTTCATACACACACACACACACGTACGTACCAACATGCTCACTGCAGAACACTAAATACTGAATTTAATGAATAAGTGAAACCTTCAAAACCCATTTGCCCTATAGCAAAAACATATATGAAAGCACTACTGTATCAAATAGAGGGGTGTGTTTCTTCTCAGTACCAAACTGACACCTAGAGTTCTCTTCCTGTTAGACACTATCTAGCCTTTCACTGTTTGGTGGATACTTCTTTTTGTTTTTTCTTTTTAAATCGTATAGTTATTTGTTCCTCAGTGCCTGTACGTCATCTTTTTTCTTTAAAAAGTACACAATTTTACTTCTTGTTCCTAGTGGTCAATATCCAATATTTTGGTGACTTGTGAGGGGGGTAACAGCTTTGTCATATCTACAACATTTGGTAACATGAATATTTCAGTACTCCAGGCAGAAGAGTCTCCTAGAAAAAGCATTCTCTACCACAGCATCTAAAAATTAACATCATATTCCTCACAGAACCTGGCTCTGTCTCCTAATTTTTATTTTGTAGGAGTGGCACCAAAATTTTCTAAGTTCTCACATTCAAAACTTCAGGCTCATTCAGCTCTTTTTTCTCCCTTCCTTCCTTCCTTCCTTCCTTCCGCTGCGCCAGGTTGTGCCATGTGGGATTTTTTAGTTGCAGCATGCGGGATCTAGTTCCCTGACCAGGGATCAAACCGGGCCCCCTGCATTGGGAGCGCAGAGTCTTAACCACTGGACCACCAGGGAAGACCCTCAACTTATTTTTTTAGAATATGGACACAGTGGTTGCTGGTGGTAATATTGGTGAGAGTTCTGTACCTGGCTGTGTTACTCTAGGCAATTTACTTATCATCTCTGAACTATAGTATGTACATTCTTAAAATGGAGATATCTGGACCACCTTGAATCATCCTGCCATGACTTCTTTTTCTCACCTAAACCTTAAATACACCTTCCGCTGCTAGCAAAAAATGACATTTTTTTCTGAACTTCCTGAAATGCCAGATTAGATAAAACTGAGAAAAACCGATAGTCTTATAATATTGTATATGTGCATCATAAAAAACTTAGAAAATACAGATAAATAAAAATCATCCCTGACAGTCCAGTGGTTAAGACTCCGTGCTTCCACTGCAGGGGCACGGGTTCCATCCCTGTTGGGGAACTAAGATCCCACATGCCGCAGGGCAACTAAGCCTGTGCACCGCTACCACTGAGCTTGTGCACCACAGCTAGAGAGCCCACTTGCCACAATGAAAGATCCTGCATGCCCCAACTAAGACCCAACGCAGCCAAAACTTAAAACAAAAAAAAAAGAGAGAGATTGGTTTGGTAAATATTAACATTTATCTCTGGTATGATATACAAAAGATAGGTAATAGTTGTTGCCTTCAGGTGGGGAAATAGATGATTGGGAGAAAGAGAAGGAGGAAGCCTTTTCTCTGAATATCCTTTTGTGCCTTGAATTTTATACCATGAACTTGTATTAATTATTTTTAAAATTAAATTCTATGCATTAAAAATCATTACTATTAACTTATTGGTATATATTCTTTCTTCTTCCTGTTGTACACAGTGGTGTGTGTGTGTGTGTGTACCTTATCTTTAAAAAACATTCAGATGGTACTCTACATACTTACATTGTTTTTACTCTGTCACCAAATTTTCTTCAATGAATTTATTTTTAACTACTATATAGTATTCTTTCCTTGTGTACACCATGATTTATTCAACCTATTGCTGAGTATGAGGGTTTCAGGGCAAGAGACACAGTTTGCTATCATGTACAGCACTGTATTATTGTCTTTTAAAAAATTATTTATTTATTTGGTTGCACTGGGTCTTAGTTGCAGCAGGCGGTCTCCTTAGTTGCAGCTCTCCGACTCCTTAGTTGCAGCACACGGGCTCCTTAGTTGTGGCGTGCGAACTCTTATTTGCGGCATGCATGTGGGATCTAGTTCTCTGACGAGGGATCGAACCCAGGACCCCTGCATTGGAAGTGCAGAGTCTTATCCACTGTGCCACTAGGGAAGTCCCTGTAGTATTATCTTGATAGCTAGATATTTGCCCACATCCCCAATGACTTCCTTAGTATAAATTCCTAGGACTGGAATTTTTCTGTTTGATACATGTTATTAAATTGTCCTTTAGAAAGACTGAACCAAGCTGTGCTCTTCCAGTCCCTGTGGTACTTGGTAGCTCCCATTTTCCTATACCTTTGCCAACACTGGGTAGTATCCAGTTCTAAACTTCTGAGTCTTGGCATTGCTATGAGGACTATAGATAGAGGGCTTGTCTTCTACTGCCTGTTTTCAACACAGCAAACCACTCTAGGACTGAAGCCTGCTGGAGTCAGGAAGAAACCTCTGAGACCACTGCCTGTTCTGTGCCTGAATTGTCACCTGTATCCTCCACTTCTGCAGGATTGCCATGGTGACTAAATTAATGAAAAGATTTTGGAGTCCTTTTCTTTTTTTTTTCTTTTTTGGCTGTGCTGCACAGCTTGCAGGATCTTAGTTCCCCAGCCAGGGATCGAACCTGTGCCTCCTGCGGCAGAAGTGCAGAGTCCTAACCACTAGACCGCCAGGGAATTCCCTAGGAGGCCTTTTCTCTGTTTGCAATTACTATGATCCTTTCTCAGTGTGGATTTGGGGCTCTGTCAACATGACTTTCACCTTTTTATCCCTTGTGTTTTAGAGTTGTAGTGTTCGGTTTCTGATTCCATCTGCCTTAGCCATATTGTATGATATTTGACATTCAATAAACTACCTCCTTGTTTTCTATATTTCTGATCTTGTTCCCAGAGATATATGTCTTATTTGTTCAAGATTCATTTTGTAACCTGTTTTTATCAAGCATCTACCCAAAACAGAGCCAAAGTCAGATTTCAGGGCTAACTTAAATCTAGAGTAGCTCCAACAAGCAAAATGATTGAAGTGGGATCTTTTCCCAAGGTCTGTTTATACAGAACTGGGGAGACATATATAGGAGATAAATCCTAATTTGGTATCATTAGTATCTGTTCTTTATCAAAGACTGATTAACTATATTTATTCATTAATTCATTTCTGCATTAAACATTTACTAAATGCTTACTGCCTGCTGGATGTTAGGGATACAAAAATGATTAAGGAAGGATTCTATCCATCTAGGAGGAACAGGTATTCCACTTCGGTATACTAATGCACTAGCAGTATAAATGAAGCACTGAAGGGTCATCTGTTCCTGACAGGAGATGTATTATTGGTGGGGACTTCTGAAGGAGATATTCAAGCTGGACCTTAAAAGATGAGAATTTTTTCCAGGTGGAAAGAGAAGAAAGGCAGTAAATCGAGGCAATGGCACAGAGGTGTGAAGTCATGACCAGGAAACACAAAGTTGTCCCATGTGACTGGAAAACAGGGCATGCATGGTGGTTTTGGGGAGAAACGAGATAAGATTAGAGTGTGTAGGCCCTTTTGATTGACTGACTGACTGATTTTGGGCTGAGTTGGGTCTTCGTTGCTGCGCGCGGGCTTTCTCTAGTTGCGGCGAGCGGGGGCTACTCTTCGTTGCAGTGCGTGGGCTTCTCATTGTGGTGGCTTCTCTTATTGCAGAGCACAGGCTCTAGGTGTGCAGGCTTCAGTAGTTCTGGCATGCGGGCTTCAGTAGTTGTGGCTCACAGGCTCTAGAGTGCAGGCTCAGTAGTTGTGGCACACAGGCTTACTTGCTCCGCGGCATGTGGGATCTTCCCGGACCAGGGCTCGAACCCATGTCCCCTGCATTGGCAGGCGAATTCTTAACCACTGCGCCACCAGCGAAGCCCGTGAAGGCCCTTTTGAATGCTGTGCTTAGGAATTTGGAATTTATCATGAGATCAATAACGAGTAATAATTATACAGTATTCAGAAAGTGTTAACATTTTATATGAGCAGTTGTATACAACTAAGCTCCTAATGGAAAAAAGAGACATGATGAACATGGCTTTTAGGGAACTTTAGCTGTATTAAAAGTAGATATCAGAGTAGCACAGTGGGAATAGAAAAGAAAAGTAGGACTAATTCAAGAAACACAAGAATTAGAATCAAGAAAACTTGGTAACCAATTTGGGTTTAGTCTCCCAAATGTATCAGGCCAATTGCCTGCAGGGGAATTTGTCCAAGTTATAAAGTAACTGCTTTGGGAAAACCCAAAGGAAAGTTATCTACCTATAATTCTCCCATTACTTTTCTGATTTTCTTACCTATTTAATGGCCGCAGAAGTTAGATGTGATGGTTGTGGCAGTAGTGACTGATAGAGCTCCTTGAAGCTTATCAGGTATCCTGGTTTCATTCCAGATTTACTGAGGTGAGCCCTTGGCTAGGATTTGATCAGTGATGGAACTACTCACAAGACACCACGTGGTGGCAATGGTGCTGCTGTGGCCATTGGCAGCAGAGCAGCCTCAGGGTGCAGTGGAAGCCTTAGTGGAGCAGGGAATGCATTTCCCAGTCATAAAAACCTCCTAAAAACTGTGAACAGGAGAAAGTAGATGGCTTGTTTTTAGTAGAGGGCAAAGTCATTTGCGAGGATCAGAAGACACAGGGTGAAACAATCTGTTTCCCCAGGGTTTGCTGGCAACCATACATGCTCCTTCTAAAAGTAATGAAGAAATGTATATTTTGGAGAGCTCCTTACTTACAAAATACTTCACTTATCAAAACCCTTAGACTGGGCTTCCCTGGTGGCGCAGTGGTTGAGAATCTGCCTGCCAATGCAGGGGACACGGGTTCGAGCCCTGGTCTGGGAAGATCCCATATGCTGCAGGGCAACTTGGCCCGTGAGCCACAACTACTGAGCCTGCGTGTCTGGAGCCTGTGCTCCGCAACAAGAGAGGCCGCGATAGTGAGAGGCCCACGCACCGCGATGAAGAGTGGCCCCCGCTTGCCGCAACTAGAGAAAGCCCTCGCACAGAAACGAAGACCCAACACAGCCATAAGTAAATAAATAAATAAAGCAAACTGTCAACAAGTAAAAATAAATAAACACTAAAAAAACAAAACAAAACAAAAAAAGCCTTAGACTTAGCAGATTTCTTCTTCATATGGAGAAATAAACATCAGGAGCCTCATAAGCAAGAGGAGCCCATTATCTTGAATTGAAAACAATAACTGACCTTACAGGCTTTCTGAGGGCTCTTTCTGCTGGATCCTTCCATATAGCCGGTTCTTCTCTGCAGCCATCTCTAGGTACCCCGTCCCCATCTAGAATGGCAGCACCATTCTAGGGCTGTATCCCCAGTGCCTAACACATAATAGGTGGTCAACAAATAGTTGTTGAATGAATAAATAGATAAATTAATGAATTAGCTCTTTGCTTATTCTGTTAGAAACTAAATGTTCAAAGAATCCCAGAAAAGGAAGAGACCTCACAAGCCAGAGATTAGACATTTTTATATGGACTAACCCAAATCTCTTATGAGTGCCACAATACCAAATTTTTGAAATGCAGCCTGTGGAAGATGTTAACAGAATCATGCTAATTTTAAATACCGAAAGTGTTTTGAGTACGTTATTTTTTCACTCCCTAGCTTTAAAAGAAAATAACCAACTTCAAAAGGACATCACAATAAAACAAGCCTATTTGGGAGAGTTTGAGGAATTTTTTCTCCCCCTCTAACATCTTTCTGAAATAATTTCATGGGCATTAATTGCATGAATATGGTCAGATTAAAAGGTGCTCAGGGCTTCCCTGGTGGCGCAGTGGTTAAGAATCTGCCTGCCAATGCAGGGGACACGGGTTTGAGCCCTGGTCCGTGAAGATCCCACATACCGCGGAGCAACTAAGCCCATGCACCACAACGACTGAGCCTGCGCTCCAGAGCCCACGTGCCAAAACTACTGAGCCCACGTGCCACAACTACTGAAGCCCACGCGCTTAGAGCCCGTGCTCTGCAGCAAGAGAAGCTGCAACAATGAGAAGCCCACTCACCACAAGGAAGAGTAGCCCCTGCTCAACGCAACTAAAGAAAGACCACGCGCAGCAAAGAAGACCCAACGCAGCCATAGACAAATAAATAAATAGATAAATAAATAAATAAAAATTTAAAAAGGTGCTCAGGCAGAACTTATAATTCCATACCAGGTGATTTCAAGTCCTGTGGTAAAATTAATTGGTGTAACATGTTCTTGATTTCTGGCAAGTTTCTAAAAGAGTATAACTTTCTTGGTGTTGTTTCTTGTGTCTGCAGCAGAGGGATACCATGCAAGATAACCTGCTAAAGATCCAGCAGGAAATGGCCGAACTGGAAGCTGTGTTAGAGCAGCACGGGAGCCAGGCTTCTCACACCTCCCTTTCCCTCATAGCTGATTCTTGTGCCCCTGAGGACCTGCTAAATCTGGAACAAAACACATCAGAAAAAGGTTTGTAATATTGGCCAAACTGTTACCTTAAGCAAAATTCTTCCTTCCCTAAGCCTTTATCTCTTTCTGAAAAGTATGGACCCAGCTCCAACATTTTATGATCTTTGCTCAGCATATATTTGCTGAGTCACTCCGTGGGAAATCTTAGAGCCTTTCTTCTAGTCTCTGCTTACAACTAATTTACCATTCAGCGGGCCCAAGACAGTCAGTAAGCATCGTCATCTGAGTACCCACAGTAAGGAAATGCTATGGGGCACCCACAGGAAGCTGAGTGTCATGGGGCAGATTGGAAATAGGTAACCCCATCATTTTAGAAAGTTTATAAAAAAACCACTCAGACATGTTTCTTATAGCACTGGTGTCAGATCACAAAGCCCTATTTAATCTACTTTCTGGTTTATAGACAGAGACGTCTATATATACTTCAGGAACTGCACCTTGATCCACAGAAAGCCCAATTATGTGGCAGAGACAGGTGCTTTATAACAGCATGATTGTTATCAACAAGACGAGGCATTTGGAGTAACTGGGCAGGGGGAGCTGCTCTGAGCTGACTCCCTATAAGAAGTGAGCACCAAGCTGAGAAATAACCTGGCATAAAGGAAGGAAAGTGAGATGAAAATTTGAGTTTTAACTGGAAAAAGCCTGTGAAAAACAACACATCAGGCAGGGTTTTAAACAGGGGCAAATACACAGACACGCAGTGAGAGGCTAGGCATAGGCCTGGGTTCCAGGGGGGAGCTGGTGCTAGCTACCCAGCTAACTTAGTGTTAAAGTCCTTCTTCGTTCTCCCTTCCTCAGGCCTACAGGGGGCCAAAGGGCCTTCCTTTGAGTCTTTCTAGGAACTCTACTCTTAATTATTCAGGAGAGTGGCGTTGGTCCCGGAGTGTGTGCCTTGTAGTGTTTTTATGTTCAGAGAGAAACAGTAAGTAGCTCATGCATGAGAAGCTAGGAACTCTGTTGCTATGGCAGTGGTTCAAAATGTATTTCCTTAAATGCATTCTTTGTAACTATCTTCATTTAGTTCATCTCCCAGATAATGTAGCCCCAAGTCTCGTCACCATCACAATTCTCGTTGGTGCTTTCACCACCTTCAATCTAAAAACAGACTAGACTTTCAATTTGAATGCACCAGATATAAAATTTTATTGTCTGGCTTTGAATATGTGTGTGAATCTACTATCTCATCTTTGTTGTGGGGGGGTATATTTTCCTGAAGATCTGTACACAAAATGTTTCTTTGTGGCTTTTTTTTTTCATAAGTGCTATACTTTTATGTATTCTATTTTACTATGGATTTGAAAAACTGAAAACTTCTTCTGAATTTCTATATAAAACATTTTTTTTAATGAAAGAGCTTTTACTCTATCCTTTGTGGTAAACTTATTCATTGGTGTACTTTCTCATGAAATTATAATATCCTCAGAGTTTTGAAGTAGGTGGGTAAATGTTGAGAGGAGGGAAGAGAGGCTTATGAGAATTTCTCCATTTAAAAAGAAGTGTCTCCTCTCCCAACTCCACAGAGAGTGTCTGCCATGCCCACTTATATTTGCACAACTTGAATATGTTGTTCAAATTGCTCAAATGCTACTTCTCAAGGAGATCACCTTTAAGCACAGTATTTGTTTTTTTCCTTTGCGGTACGCGGGCCTCTCACTGTTGTGGCCTCTCCCATTGCGGAGCGCAGGCTCAGCGGCCATGGCTCACGGGCCCAGCCGCTCCGCGGCATGTGGAATCCTTCCGGACCAGGGCACGAATCCGTGTCCCCTGCATCGTCAGGCTCACTCTCAGCCACTGCGCCACCAGGGAAGCCCAACCACGGTATTTTTTATTGTAATTTTTAAGTCTCTGACTTTTCCGGCCCCACTTTACCCTGTTATACTGTTAGATTTTTTCAATAGCCCTTATTAACCTTTTTTTTTTTTTTGGCTGCGTTGGGTCTTCGTTGCTGCGCTCGAGCTTTCTCTAGTTGCGGTGAGCGGAGGCTACTCTTTGTTGGGGTGCGGGCTTCACATTGCGATGGTGTCTCTTGTTGCAGAGCCCAGGCTGTAGGCGCACAGGCTTCACTAGTTGTGGCTCACAGGCTCTAGAGCACAGGCTCAGTAGTTGTGGCACATGGGCTTAGTTGCTCCACAGCTTGTGGGATCTTCCCGGACCAGGGCTTGAACCTGTGTGCCCTGCATTGGCAGGCGGATTCTTAACCACTGCGCCACCAGGGAAGGCCCTTAACTTTTAACAATATCTAATTTGTTTTGCATATTGTTTAGAGTTCCTCCTTACCTCCCACTAGAATGTAGTCTCCATCTGGGCAGAGAACCCTTACACCTGAGCCTGGATCACAGTAGGTGCTCAATAAATATTTTAATTCACATGATTAAAACTCTGAAGCCCACTCTATAGAGTTACTGAAAGAAAATTTCTGGGTATGGATTCTGGAATTTTGTGGCTTTATTTCTGAAACATTTTGAGCATCAACTTAATAGCAGCTCAAGTTTTGTGCCTTTTTCCCTCTTAAATTGGTGTGAGTCTAACTGAAATTCAAGCAAACTTCTTAATCCTGAGAAAAGCAGTTTTGTTTACCTTCAGCTGTACTAAAATGACTTATTCTTTAAATAAATGTTTTATTTTTGAATAACTTTAGATTTACAGAAAAGCAGCAATGATAGTACAGAGAGTTCCTACAGGAACTCTACCCCTTACCTAGTTTCAGTTTCCCCTAATGTTGTCATCTTCCATTACCATGGTACTTTTGTCAGAACGAAGAAACCAACATTGGCGCATTGCTAGTAATGAGCGAAACTCTAGACTTAATCATATTTCACCAGTTTTTATTTTTATTTATTTTTATTTTTTTATTATTATTTTATTTTTAGCTGTGTTGGGTCTTCGTTTCTGTGCGAGGGCCTTCTCTAGTTGCAGCAAGCGGGGGCCACTCTTCATTTCGGTGCGTGGGCCTCTCACTATCGCGGCCTCTCTTGTTGTGGAGCACAGGCTCCAGACGCGCAGGCTCAGTAGTTGTGGCTCACGGGCCAAGTTGCTCTGCGGCATGTGGGATCTTCCCAGACCAGGGCTCGAACCCGTGTCCCCCGCATTGGCAGACAGACTCTCAACCATTGCGCCACCAGGGAAACCCCAGTTTTTATTTTTTAAGAATCCGTATTCTTAATGATGATGAAAGCTCCTTTTCCAGGATCTTTACATCAAATGTCCTGCCCTCAGCCTAGATCTGCCCTACTGTTTACCTAAGGGTCATTCCCAAGCCTGCATAATATTTTTGTGCAAACGTGTATTCTTACCCATTATGAATGATGTGTACCTCCCTCTGCAGGTAAAGCTATTTCATATCAGGCACTTTGTTTTTATTTTTGTTTTGTTTTTTTCCTCCTGAATTACCTGTCATTCATAAAGCAAACATTAACATTTGTAACATCGTAGTCCATTACAGCTGAAATGATTTTCAGACACATCTGAGCTTTTCTGCGCTACAGTACGTTCATTCCTGAAAGCTTATAGTTTATCATTTCTCAATATCTCTTTCCTCCTTTTCAATGTCTTTCTCTTTGATTCTTCCCAATACTTTTCAACAATGCTTATTAGCACCTAATAGGCAGTCAGTAAATTTATTAAATGTTTGGTCTGGCCCATATTTCCTACCCATGAAGAATATAACATATTAAGACCCACAGATGAAGGAATGATTTCAGGGGGGACTACAGTACTGTTCCAGTACTTGGGCTCTGGATCACTGCATCTATGAAATAAGGATTAAGGAAAAAGAAGAGCAGAAAAGTTTTTCCCTGTATTTTTTAGGTACTATTGAGTTATTGAATCCTAACTCAGGTTAGCTTATTTTCTTTGTAGCTTGGGCCCCATTGTAATGAAAAGGGGAACTTGTATGTTAAATGTCCAGATGGTGGAATGACTTTTTAATATCTATTTTTGTGTCTGAGGCCTTTCCCTCCCCACCCTTTCACTTAAAAAAATAAAAAAGCCCTTTCCAATAGTTCATTCTGTCACTTTGCTGTACACCGGAAACTAACACAACATTGTAAATCAACTATACTTCAATAAGTTTTTTTTTTATTAAAAAAATAATTAATTCTGTTTGGTGTGATTCCTTAGACATTGCACATTACCTTTTATCAGTGATCACCTTGTATTTAGGGGGGAAATGATGCCTATATTAAAAACTTTACATTCCAGTTGGAAGAAAAACCTGCTGGTTCATGGTTAGACCCTTCTTTGTTTCAGCACCTTACAGTAGCTCCAGGCAGGGTTCTTGTGTTCCTAGAAACTCACAGGGCCAGAAAAGAAGACTATAAAGGAAACTATAAATAATGTATTTGAGGATTAACTCAGGAAATCAATGATTATTTCCCCCCAGGCTACCCAGTGTCTTAAAAAAATAGTTTAATTAATACAGCTCTTTGTTTAAATTTTCCTGCCTTTATTTATGGATTTTGGCTTTTCTAATAAAAGCTCAAAATAAATTATAGTCATCAGTGACTTTGTAATGGATAGAAGACATTTGTAATTTTTAAGTATTTGTTTTTGCTTTTTAAATATTTCTGCCTTTAAGCCACTTCCTAGGAAGCAGTGACACACTAATACATTTGGAGGAATTAATGAATAAAAAGGATGTACTAACGTGCCAGAACTGTGCCTTGGGTCTGTCCTGTGTTTTTTCCTTTCTTGTGCCAGTTCATCATTAGTTCCATGTATTACTTCCAGGTTCCTTATCAGTTGGCACCTTGTTTTTTTGTTTGTATTGGTTTTTCGGTTTATTATTTTCTTAGTAATTGAAAATGTGAAGCAAAATGTCACCTCTGTTTTCTTTCTCATCTGACCCCTCCCTCGTTTCCACACACATGCAAAAACTCAAACCCCCATCCTATACAATCTTTTTTTTTAATCATATATTGAGTTTATTTGTGCTCTAAAATATTTAAATATCAACATGCACCTTAACATTGAGTGATTTCACGGGTCGTGCCCAACACAGAACTTGGACAGGAAATCCTTTGGCCTTGGTGCTTCTGTTTCATGGAAAAACCGCATGACCTGTGTCTGCTGCTTCCACACTTTGTTTCTTCCAGCTCCATCTTTCCCTTAATGACCAGAAGATCAGCCACCCTGGTGTCTATGGCGTGGGCATTCTTCATAAACATTTCTCGGACTTTATCCGGTCCCTGTTTCACAAAGATGTCTAGCTGGAATAAATGCACCGTGTTCGGCACCTCCCGATACCAGGCGCGGTAGAGCTCACGCAGCCTTCGCTTAGCCTCGTTCATGTCCCGATTGAAAATGGGCTTCACCGAGGTGCTGGCTGCAGCAGCAGCCTGGCGGAGGCCGCTCGTCGTGCTAAAGCCCTGTACAGTCTTTGATGTGGAGGTGATAGGGATGGAGAAGAGAGTGCGCTTTGTGCTTTCTAGTACTTTCTCTTCCCTATTGTCTGAGGTGATTTGAGTACGATTTAGTTTGCTGCAGAGATAAAAATTCATTTCCTATTCTTATGTCTTTATCATTCAGGGCCAAAAAATATAAATATATTATTTTTTCAGCCTTGTCTCAGCTGGGTATCTTTATTTACCCAGTTTTAAAGTGTTCCTTTTATTGTTGTTACTATTTTTTAGTCATTGAGTTCCATTTGGTGCTGTATCACTTGTGTTTATAGAATTCTGTCTGATATACCTGTTTAAAAACCAATCTGATGGGGACTTCCCTGGTGGTGCAGTGGTTAAGAATTTGCCTGCCAATTCAAGGGACACGGGTTCAAGCCCCGATCCGGGAAGATCCCACATTCCGCAGAGCAACTAGGCCCGGGTGCCACAGCTACCGAGACTGTGCCGCAAGGAGAGAAACCCTGCGCGCAGCAACAAGACCCAACTCAGCCAAAAATTAATTAATTAATTAATTTTTTAAAAAACCAATTTGAGGGCCTCCCTGGTGGCGCAGTGGTTGAGAGTCCGCCTGCCGATGCAGGGGATACGGGTTCGTGCCCCGGTCTGGGAGGATCCCATATACCGCGGAGCGGCTGGGCCCGTGAGCCATGGCTGCTGAGCCTGTGCATCCGGAGCCTGTGCTCCGCAACGGGAGAGGCCACAACAGTGAGAGGCCCGCGTACCACAAAAAAAAAAAAAAAAAAAAAAAAAAAACCAATTTGATTGTCACAGATTGCTGCTTTTGAAAAAATTGATATTCTCACCTGAATTATCACCACCAGGACAAAGCAGTAAAGTAGATTTCTTTGTTTTCTCATTCCATCTACAGCAGTATTAACTTCAAAGAAAAGTAGTGAATATCCTATAAGCCAGAATCCAGAAAGCCTTTCTGCTGACAAGTTTCAAGTATCTCCGGATTGTTCCACCAGTAAAAATAAAGAACCAAGAATGGAAAGGTAAGAAGTAATAAATGTCAAGTTTGGTAGCTAAGTAACACCTGTACTTACGTTAAACTTTTAGTGTTAATTTTTTTTTCACCATACTTTCTCTAGTTTTTTGTACACAGACATATCTAACCTCTCATTGCCCTAGGACACTTCTTTTGTTTAATTGTATGTAGGCTCTTTGGACCTGTACAAGGCATGAGCTACAACATGAGAAATTCACAGTAGATCTGTCCCTTTTCAAGGTCAGAATAAAATACAGAACTAAAACCTCAACAGGCCTGGAGGCTGATGGTAGACTTCTCCAAGGCCGCCCTTGCCCTAATTGAAGTTTTTGCCTTCCTAGAAAAAGTTTAGCTATTAATTTACCCCAGTAAATATTCAGAATATCTTCCAGGGATGTTGTTCACATCACTATTGATATAAGACAATATAACACTTTATAGTTTTAAAAATACTTTATCTACTTCTTCATTTGATCTTTATAAAAACACAGTGAAAGTAAAAGGACAAGTTCTGGACTATTATTCCAAATTGATAGTTCAGGATAAGAGTCTCAGAACTGATAGAGTCACACATCTCATGACTCTAGAAAGGAAAAGGAATTCATATTTATTGAGTTTCTACCAAGTGTATGTATATTTTCACTTATCTCTCTGGGAATAGTGACAAGTTGTCAATAATCTAATCACACCATCTTTTCCAAGCATCTTGGATTGGACTGAGGATATATTTTTGAGGCTGTGATAATGGCCTGATGGCTGTGATAGAGAATGAAAAGATTTGACCTCCATAGGCCCTAAACCCATGATTAGAGGTAATGACCTCATTGCTGTGCTTTAACCGATTGAGCTAACCACCCGTTTAATACTCAGATGAAATATTCCTCTTCCTCCACCCCCACCCCAGTATACCCTATAGAGACTCCTATTAAAAAACCTACACATTGATTGAACTTCCTCTACTAGACTGCTTGAGGAACAGTTCAGGTCTTGCTCATCTTTAATCCATGGAGTCTAGCTTTAGTACCTGACTCATACTAAATACCCAATAATTGTTTGCATCAGTTATCTGATCTCTGAGGTCCTTTAAATCTGCTGATAAGTATCGTATTCAGCAAAGTTCTAAACACCTGAAAGAGTAGAGGAATTACTGTGTGCATATGCTCTTCTAACAATATATTATAGCTGGCTTTTATTTTTAGAATGACTCTGGGCATTGAAAAGGTAGGAGGTAGGGATGATTCTATGAATTCTGCTAAAACTGGGTAGAAAGAATGAGTGTAGCAATGTCAAAATTAATCAGCTTATTTTCATGAGAGAGCTGATTCTCATACATTCATTTGAAATAGTGTATAGAATTTGAGTGAGTGGCAGTGGATAATTTGGTGAAATTTGCTGACATGCTTTTAAATGGCTAGGAGATATACTGCCTCAGGCCAGACCCTAAGGAGAGATGTTATATGTCAGCCCTGACATGTTGGCAGACATCGTGAACCCAGACTCCTAGCCATCTCTCGTGTTCCCTCTTGCTAGTCATTCCCGATCTCTGACAGTGAGCTCTTTCACTTATGCCTTGGCTGCCTGGGAAGTATGATTAGTCCTTTCACAAGCTACAGTGATGGTTTTCTCCTTTCATCCTTTTTTCTAGGTCTTCCCCTTCTAAATCGCAGTTGTCAGATAATAGTCGGTATATGCACAGCCACTCAAGGAGTCTTCAGAACGGAAACTGCCCACCTCAAAAGGAGCTTGAGGTTGTTGATGTGGAGGAGCAACAGCTGACGGAGTCTGAGGCCCAGGATTTAATGGAGCTGTCTTCTCTGCCAAGACAAGATCTAGGTAATATTTCATCTGCTCTGATGGAGAAAACACTTTTATTTTACTCCGAGTATTAACCTAAAGATATTCTGATGAATCAGCTTTCAAATGTGGTAGTCTATCATGAATGCATCTGTTATACTTAAACCCATTAGAAAAATAGCTTGAATGTTAATCCAAGTTGAACATTATTGCCACTGTTAATCAGTCTATATTGGTTTAACTCTAACAGTTTTGAGGATGGGATAGTCTTGGTGCTCTCTAAATATTTTACTTCAACTGTTAGATGAGAGTTCTAGGGTCCTAGGGTAAAGTTTTAGGCTTGTCCTTTATTGAAAAATGAGTCAGATCTCTAAAGTAAGCTCTTGTTTTATGAATTAATGAATATAAATTGCTATATATTATATGCCTTATAAATCACTGTAACTGAATGGTGTGTTTTATGGCTTGTAAATCAAGGTTTTAATCAGTAAAGAAAGTTTTAAATTAATCCTGAAAAACACATTATCATAAAAGGTGCTCTTGGACATCTAAATGTTTTTCGCCATGTTCACTAGGGTCATTTTAGGAACCTCATACATTCTACTTAGCTGTGCTTACTTGCTGATGGAGTGACATTTTCTGAAATGTTTCAGGGATGGTCTGTTTTTAATTTGGTAATGATATCTGATGATTTATTAAGTGAAAAAGTTAATGATATCATCATGGATGAAGAAACAAAAATCATTTTGATTGTATTTAGTCAACTATTTGTATTTGGTATTTTTTTTTTAAGTTTCAGTGATATAGGAAGTGCCAAAATATTCACAAGCAGCCCAAAGATTTAAGTATACATTTGAATATAACTGAATCACTTTGCTGTACACCTGAAACTAACACAACGTTGTAAATCAACTATACTCCAATATAAAATAAAAATTTTTTAAAGAAGTATACATTTGAATCAAAACCATCCCCTAAGAACTAAACTGATAAATGACAGAAATTATAGAAAGCAGGCTTTCTTATAATATTGCATTTAATATCTAAGGTGCAAACATATTTCATGTTAAAACTGAAATAGGGTAGCATCTTAAAAATCAATGGTATCTTTCTTTAATTTTTAATTTTATTTTTAATTGTGGTAAAAAAAACATAAAATTTACCTCAACCATTTTTTTTTTTTTTTTTTTTTTTTTTTTTTTTGCGGTACGCGGGCCTCTCACTGTTGTGGCCTCTCCCGTTGCGGAGCACAGGCTCTGGATGCGCAGGCTCAGCGGCCATGGCTCACGGGCCCAGCCGCTCCGCGGCATATGGGATCCTCCCAGACCGGGGCACGAACCCGTATCCCCTGCATCAGCAGGCGGACTCTCAACCACTGCGCCACCAGGGAGGCCCTACCTCAACCATTTTTAAGAGCTCAGTAATGTTAAGTATACTCCCATTATTGTGCAATAGATCTCTAAAATTTGTTCATCCTATAAAACTGAAATTCTGTACCCATTAAATAGCAGCTCCCCATTTCCCCCTTCCCCTATCCCGTGGGAGTCAGCATTCTACTTTCTAAGAGTTTAGATACTCTAGATAACTCATGTAAGTGGAATCATGCAGTATTTGTCCTTTTGTGACTGACTTTTTTCATATAGCATACTGTCCTCAAGGTTCATCCATGTTTGTAGCTTTTTTAAAACCATTGTGTGTGTAGATAGATATAGATACATACGTATCTCACATTTTCTTCATCCATTTATCCAATGATAGACATTTGGGTTGCTTTCACCTCTTGGCTATTGTGAGTAATGCTACAACAAACATGAGTGTGTGCATTTCTCCATTTTATTGTAATTAAATGTAATAGGTGAAGAGTAGTTCATTGGAATGGATGTGGCATAATTTATTTAATCTCATTGTACATTTAGTTTGTTTCTAAAACCTTACTGTTATAAACAATGTTGCAGTGAACATTCCTATGACTATACTTACAGACCTCTTTTATGTCCTTAGGATACATTTCTAAAACTAGAATTGTTGACTGCAAGTATAAACACACAAGGCTATTGCTACATAATGCCAAATTTCCTTTAGAAAAGTTAAGCTGCTTTGCACATCTACCAACAGTGTTATTAATGTACCCATTTTTCTCTTAACCTAACTTAATCTGTCTTTTTAATTCTTAGCAGAGACTAGATGTTATAATTCAAAATTCACTGTCATATAGATTAAATTTCTTTCCTCATTCCTTTCAGAGGGAACCCCTCACCTAGAATCTGGAATCAGCCTCTTCTCTGATGACCCTGAGTCTGATCCCTCTGAAGACAGAGCCCCAGAGCCAGCTCATGTTTGCAGCATGCCACGCTCAGCCTCTGCACTGAAATTACCCCAATTTCAAGTAGAAGAATCTTCCAGGAGTCCGGCTGCTGCTCATACTACTAATACTGCAGGGTATAATGTGAGGGAAGAAAGTGTGAGCAGGGAGAAGCCAGAGTTGATATCTTCAACACAAAGAAGCAACAGAAGAATTTCTATGGTGGCATCAGGCTTGACCCCAAAAGAATTTGTGAGTGTATCCATATGTATTTCCCTAATGACTGAGCCTTCATTAACATACCGCAATGGCTTTAAATGGGTACTAGCTGTGAATAACCTATAGGAAGAAATCTGGCAAACAAGCTCATTACTATGTAATTTCATTTCCATTACTAATTTCTGAAAACTTAATACCTAGATAAAGCTATAGCATGGATTATTTTGTATGTATTTAGTAAAGGAAATAATTATTAAATATTAGCAGAAAGGTTATGGTTTTGAGTATAATACAGAGCTTTTTAATTTTAATTTCCTTTCTGTCTAAAAAAGCAAGGAGGTATGGCTGTACTCCGCAGAAGGCATCTTTTCCCCACCTTTGTTCACATCTGAGTGAACTTACCAACATGATTAACTAAATTTAAACTGGTTCCAAGTACATGGCCAGATAGTGGCATTTCTCCAGTGTTTATTTATCTTTATCCTGGCTTGTAACACTGTTATCCAATAGCTTGCCCTGTCAGTTCTACCCTACAATAACCCATCCCTGTTAGGGTTTTGACATCTCCTGCTAGAAACAGGAATTGTTTTGTGCTGTGGAAAAATACCCATTAAAGTATTAAGACCACTGAAACTTTGTTTCTACTTGGATTGAGCATAGATTTCAGACATCATAGGAAATTTATCTCCCCTTAATTAATCACCATCAATTAATCATTAATTGAGCGAAGATTTCTTTAAAACCATGATAACACACCAGAGTATCAAACAGATTCAATAGTGGATGCTATTTATTGCACACTGAGAAATGATTCAGTCATTCTTAAGTATCTTTCTTAATATATCCTTCCTGGAATAGAAACCATTTCTCATCCTAGCTTCTCCATAGGTTAGCAGCTCAGCATGACCTCTGTGACCAGATGTGTCCCACTACTAAAAGGGCAAAGTAAGCTGTGTCTGCCCTAGTAGATACAATGAATAAATTCTCATCAATAATGCCAGAATTCTCATCTCACAACCATGTGCCCAGAACAGCTATTTGCTCTAAAAATTCATACCTATGTCTGTTTATATTGCTCTTGATCTTTTGTCAACACATCTAAAATACCCATTTATTCACTGAAAATTAGCATTCCTTATTCCTTTGTTTTGTGAGATCAGCTTTTCCGAGAAGGCTAAAATGATCTAATCTTTCTTGCCATGGGCAATCCTGAACTGCAAATGAGACTCTAAGTGGTTTGGGTACATATTGTCTCTAAACAAGCAAAGAAGAAAACTTTTCAGCTCTATTCAGACTTGCCGAAGTGTGGTAAATTTATTATGAAAGCTGCTGACTGTATTGCACATGATTAATTCCGAAGCCCATATTAAGATGATCTTTTCAGCAGTTGCTCTTCTAACTGAATGCTGTTTCAAGGCTGGGATTTCAGCAATTAATCAGTTCAGAATTGCTAATGATCCTGGCAAAGGGCAGTGGCAAAAGGAGGAGGATGTCATTAGCTTCTCCAGCTTGCCTTTTTCAGTGCCCTGTGGCAGTATGGAGTGAGGCAGCATGAAAGAAAGACAGCCCACCCTCCATTGCAATCTCGTGAGGCACATAAATACTGGTGTGGGTGGTGATGACTAGTAAATGATGGAAATACTGGCGTGGGTGGTGATGGCTAGCAAATGATGGCCCTTGGTAAACAAAGTTATTTACCAAGCAGTAGCTGCTGATTATGTCAAATGTGTCTATAATGGATCTGGTTAATTTCTTTTACTGCCTATTGATTTTTTATTTGGTTGATAGATAATAGCTAGAAGGCTCTAGATTTCTTTTGGGAAGAATATGAGTCTCTTCCAATCCTTCTCCTTAAGAGGAATTGATAGTTTTTGTACTGACCTTTAGAAGCATCTTGACTTGAACGTTTTAAAACTGTCAGCAGGTTGAATCTAGTTCTTAAGCCACATATCTGAGCATAACTTTCTGTATAGGCAAGTTACCTCTCAGCTTATAAAGTGTAGGCTGATAAATCTAAATTACAGCATAGTAGGGTGTCACTCTGCAAAGAAACTGTCTTAGGGAATCAAATGATTTCTGTTATAAAAGGAAAATTAATATTATTTTGAATCCTTGGTTATAATTCCATGTCTGTTAGCACAGACTATTTTAGAGTTTCTTCCTCTGATTTGTACATAATTTTTATTAAATTACTATTTATTTTGAAACTTCATATTAGAATAAAAAGGATGTACCTTTTGTGAGAAAAATGGAGGTTCAAAGCTGGGATAAGTAATACTCAAGCTGTGTTCTAGATGTAATTTATTATAATGTAATATTTGATTTGATTTCAGGTGCTTGTGCACAAGTTTGCCAGAAAACATCACATCACTTTAACTAATCTAATTACTGAAGAGACTACTCATGTCATTATGAAAACAGGTACACCAAGAACCTTTACAGAATATGCTGCATCTGTTGCATAAAACTACATGAAGAAATGGGCATGTTTGTTAAGCATAGCATGGGTGACCGTCTTCCAATAGTCAATCAGTTATTGTTTGATGAAAGAAAAATAATAGTTTTGCTGTTTCCTGACCCCCTTTTATTTTGGGTTAAGATTGGAGAGTGGTGAGCCAGAACGATGAATCACTTCTCCTAGTCCACCCGGCCTGGACTACACTGGGTGAGGGCTTTCTGGGAAGGCAGAGCCCGAGTCCTGGAGGAACAAACGGGGCCAAGAGGGGAATGAGCAGAAGTGAGTCTTCACTCAAAATCTGGGTGGTTGGAAACCCTAGCCCCATGTCCTCACTCCACTCCAACACCTAGTTTGAGTGTGGTTGAGAGTTTTACAGGAAACAAGTCCAGTTATCAGCTCTGAGATAGCCTAGCATGTGAAAAAGAAAACAGTGAAGGGAAAAATTCATTTGTCCCACACCTTCCCCTTTTTAAATCTTAAGTATGGGGCTTCCCTGGTGGCGCAGTGATTGAGAGTCCTTTTGCCGATGCAGGGGACATGGGTTCGTGCCCCGGTCCGGGAAGATCCCACATGCTGTGGAGCGGCTGGGCCCGTGAGCCATGGCCGCTGAGCCTGCGCGTCCGGGGCCTGTGCTCCGCAACGGGAGAGGCCACAACAGTGAGAGGCCCGCGTACCGCAAAAAAAAAAAAAAAAAAAAAATCTTAAGTATAACTTGTGTGATGACAAGGGAGACCTCGGAGGCTTTTAGTTGACTGGAAGCTAAATCTGAGTAAACATTTCAGGACTGCTAACAAAGCTCATTTGAAATTGGGCCTTATTGATACAAGCCTGATGTCCAGAGCAAGTGAGGTGATGATCCCGACACCCCATCCCACCCGCACTGGAGCGAACACCTGGAAGGTGTGTGCTCTGTTTTGAGCACCATGCTTTCTTTTCATGCTGGTCCCTGACAACTGGAGAGTGTTTATCCAGAGGTAGATGAAGAGAATGGGGAAAAGGAATTCAAAGCAATGTCATTTGAAGGACAAATGAAGGAATGGGCAGACTTAAGGGAACAAGACAAGTGTCTTGAAATATCTGAAGAGTTCTTATCTGGAGGAGGAGTTAGGTTCACTTATGGGCTCCAGAAGGCAAAGACTGGTGCCTATGGCACACGGAAGATGCAGAGTGAAGCTCAACTCTTAAAACCTTCCTAACAAAATGGACTCTCTGGTCCTCTCCAGGGTGTTTCTGTTCATACAGCTGAAGGTTCTTGAGCATAGGGTCCAGACTCCTTGGCAGGGACATGCTACCCTAGAACCTCTAAGAGCTTAGGTTTCTACTGTGTAAAGATCATACTACAGGGTCAGAGGATAATGCTCACAGGAATCTGATGCCAAAACAAGTTACCATGAACTAAACTGTTTTAGAGATGAATGTCATTAAACTTGAATATATCTTAAGCTATGGGTTTGGATCAAGGCTGCTGATAGGTGAAAAGAAAACTTTAAAATGCAAATTAAATCTAAAGTAGTTCAGTGTTTAAACTCAAAGGCAATACATTTGCTACTTTTAAACTAAAAATGAGCTAAGATTTCTGAGTTTAAAACATATTATTAAGTCAACCTTCACAACAGTTCAACAAAAAGCTTTAAAAATTGTGAAGAGGGGCTTCCCTGGTGGCGCAGTGGTTGAGAGTCCGCCTGCCGATGCAGGGGACACAGGTTCGTGCCCTGGTCCGGGAAGATCCCACCCACATGCCGCGGAGCGGCTGGGCCCGTGAGCCATGGCCACTGAGCCTGTGCGTCTGGAGCTTGTGCTCCGCAACGGGAGAGGCCATGGCAGTGAGAGGCCCACGTACCGCAAAAAAAAAAAAAAAAAAAAAAATTTGTGAAGAAAGAGAAAAGATTTTTTTTTAATGTGTGAAGAATTCGGTTAGGGAGAATGGCTGTTGCTACTACTGGCAGATGGCCTGCTGTGTTTAGGATTTAGTTAAATACATTTCTCCTGTTTAAAACTAAGTGTTCTTTACTGAGTTTGCTTAGTCCTTCAAACGGGCCTTTAAAACACTAAAAAATAAGCAGAAGTGATACTTCAGCTACTGCTTTCTGAAATACGTTGAAAAGAGAAAAACTATGAAAATACTATATTTTTCTGCCTTACAGAGGAATTAAGAATTGGGGGTTAGGATCCCCCAAGTAGAAGTTCTGGGGGTGAAAATTCATCATTGACATTTCACATTTAGGATTTCAACAATACTGTTTTCTTTTCCTTTCACATATCGTCATCCAGTAAAATAGATCTTCCCCGTCCACGTGTATCAATACTACCGACATGGGTAATTCCCTGAGCACAATGACAGACATCTTTAGCTGGCCTTGGCATCTAGAAGATAGGGCAGACATTTCCTGTGGTCTTAACTTCATATCAGCCTTCTCCAGACTTCCAAAGATCCACACCTGCTGGTTAGAATTAGGGGTGCTTCCAGCCTCTGAGTCTATCACCAGGGGTGTTGGAATCATCAATCCAGATTGATCTCAAGTAGCATAAGGAGCTGGGGCACTTTAGCTTCTTATGGAAGCCCTTCCTGATTTTGTTTTCAACTTCTAATCCTTTGGATGTTTTCCATTCTGCAGATGCTGAGTTTGTGTGTGAACGGACGCTGAAATATTTTCTGGGAATTGCAGGAGGAAAATGGGTAGTTAGCTATTTTTGTAAGTACCATATAATTTCTCCCATCCTCCCTTTAACACCTCAGAATTGCATTTTGACACCTAACATTTTAACACCCAAGATTTTTGCTGATGCTGAATCTGAATTACGAAAAGGTCTTTAGTGGTAACACTAAACTAGCTTTATCTTTAATGCATAGCTCTTTGTTCAGATAGCTGGTGATGTGGGGGAAAATGTATTTCTTTTTATAACTAATAGGACCTAATCTGCTCCTGGTAATGTTAGCATATGAACTAGGGATTTATTTAATTGTAGGCAGAAATCCATGTGCAGCAGGCACTTTTATAATGTTTAAATTAAGCATCAATGGTGTCTCCAGAAGGAAATCTATTAAGGAGCTGTGGCTTTATAGGGAGAGGACCTCTATTCAGTGTTATTTCTCCCACACTCTTATGTGAATCACTTTACCATCTACCCCCATGAAAGGAGGTCTTCTGCTCTTGTGTGACCTGTCTTTTCTGTGATCTCTTTAGGGGTGACTCAGTCGATTAAAGAAAGAAAGATGCTGGATGAGGTAGGTACTCTGTTTTACAAACTAATCAGAAAAACTTGGTGCCATTGAGTCATACTGAGTCATGAAAATTTATCTGCTTCCTGCCTTGCACTACTTTCTGAAGATTTTCCTTGATGATGTGGATCATCAAGCGTTATGCAAGCAGGGACTTCCCAGGTGGTCCAGTGGTTAAGAATCCGCCTTCCAGTACAGGGGATGCAGGTTCGACCCCTGGTTGGGGAACTAAGATCCCACGTGCGGCGGGGCAACTTAGCCTGTGTACTGCAACTAGTGAGCCTGAGCACCACAACTAGAGAGAAACAGGCCCACCTAAATCTTACATGCATACACCTTTATAGAAAACTCTTTCACAGTTGAAAAGAATCCTTCAAATTAATATGTAAATGTATCTGTTTAGAAACCCGATTCCTTCAAAGAGATTTTATTTTGCTCTTTGATACTGAGAACAGTGAGAGGTAAATAAGATAGAGCGTAGGAGGAGGAATAATTTCAGAACAGCCATCTTAGAGCTGCTGGTGACAACAGATCAGGCAAAATAAAATTAGCGAAAGCAGTTTTAAACTATTATGCACTATTCAGCGTATTCATAATTAATTAATTGATGTTTCTGTTGGTTTTAACTTTCATTCAGTGACTTATATTATTGGGAGCCTACTATGTGCTGGGCACCAGGGATACAGCAGTAAATAAGATTGATAGGTCCCTGCTGTGGTGGGATTCATGTACTGTGGAGGAGAGATGCATAATAAATAAAGATGTGTTTAAAATACCAGTAAACACTATGAAGAAATATACAGAACAACAGACTGGCGGTTGACTGGGGACAGAGGTTGACTATTTAGGTAAGGAGACCCAAGAAGGCTTTCTGAAAAGCTTGAGCTGAGACCAAAAAGACAAGAAAGAATTGGCCTTCAAATGTAGGGGGCTTCCCTGGGGCGCAGTGGTTGAGAGTCCGCCTGCCAATGCAGGGGACACGGGTTCGAGCCCTGGTCCGGGAAGATCCCACATGCTGCGGAGCTACTGAGCCTGCGCGCCTAGAGCCCATGCTCCGCAACAAGAGAAGCCACCGCAATGAGAAGCCTGCACACCGCAATGAAGAGTAGCCCCTGCTCTCAGCAACTAGAGAAAGCCCGCGTGCAGCAACAAAGACCCAACGCAACCAAAAGTAAAATAAATAAATAAATAAAAATAATAAATAAATTTTTTAAAAAACGAAAAAAAAAGAGAAAAACGTAGGGAACAAATGTTATAGGCAGAATAGCAGCAAGCATAAAGGTCTTAAGATGGGAATGAGCTTGGTTTATTAAAGAAAAACAGGCCAGTATAGCTGGAGAGTTGTAATTGGTGAATCATATGTAGGCAGTAGAGGTTAGACAAGGGGTTGGAGAAGGTCATAGACAAGGGCCAGATCAGGTGGGATTTGGTGTAAGTCGTGGTAAGGAATTTGAATTTTATTCACAGGGTAATGAGACCTGGAGATGGTAAGAAGAGTTTGGTTTGAGATGTTTGGAAGATATAGGACCTACTAATAGGTTAAATTGGAAGATGAGGTAAAGACAGGAATTGGGGTAACGCTTAGATTTTTGGCCTGAACAATGAAGTGGATGTTAGTGATGTTAAGTAGATAAGGAAGGGCCTCCCTGGTGGCGCAGTGGTTGAGAGTCCGCCTGCCGATGCAGGGGATACGGGTTCGTGCCCCGGTCTGGGAGGATCCCATATGCCGCGGAGCGGCTGGGCCCGTGAGCCATGGCTGCTGAGCCTGTGCATCCGGAGCCTGTGCTCCGCAACGGGAGAGGCCACAACAGTGAGAGGCCCGCGTACCACAAAAAAAAAAAAAAAAAAAAAAGTAGATAAGGAAGACATGGGGGAGGAGCATCCTGGGAGGCCGGAGAGCAGGAGGCAGGAGTAGAATCAAGAGCTCTGTTTTAGGTGCATGGATTTGGGGATTTATATGAGACCTCCGGGTAGAGAGGTTAGTAGGCACAGGGGTACAAATCAGGACTATAAATTTGAGGGTCATCTTCAAATAGGTGACATGTTTATCACTAGACTCTTCTCACTCACGTGACTAGGAAATATTAAGAGCTCTTTCACCTAATACCAACCTGTGGTTATACCCATGACTTTATTATTCTTCATAATTCTCTTGGCAACAGATGTGGTCTCCCCTGCAATCTGAGTTTCAGTAAGAATTGTTTCTAAGCATTCTTCCCCAGAATTCTCCCCAAACCTCTAACCTCCCTAATCCTATTTTTCTTCATTCCCCCAGCCTTGACCAGTCCAAATAGTGATTATGAAAAGCCTCTTACTTTCTTCAGTATTAAATGTATATTTTATTATATTGGTTTCATTAACCGTAAATCTCTCAATGGAAATCTGAGAAGCCCTCATTTCTTTAGGTGGTAATACACATTGATTTAAGAGATCAGGAATTCTCCAGTTATCTTTATAACGGCACAGTATTAGCAGTTTAAATGCTAAGTGAATGTTCTGAGAGGAGATAGATGTTGCAAATTAAAATATGTTAAGTCCCAGTGAGGTGAAAAGCCAGTTGTTAGTTTCTGCCCACAAAGATTTGCTTCAGTGAATTGATTTCAGCAGCTGAGATGCTGGTCATTTCATGCAGTCCACCAGAAAAGATGATTTTGGGGGAGGTAGGGTTCAAAACTGCCTGGCAATATTTGATTCCTTAAATATGACATATCTCCTCTGTTTCCATTGAAGGAAGCTTCTCTTTCTCTGACCCCTGTGGTTTGGGCTTGGTTTCTTTCAGCATGATTTTGAAGTCAGAGGTGATGTTGTCAATGGAAGAAACCATCAAGGCCCAAAGCGAGCAAGAGAATCCCAGGACAGGAAGGTAAAGCCCTCCTCCCCCATGTTGGCAAAAAACCTACCCACCCCTCTGCATTCCTGCCTACTTCGTGGAGATGGTCTCATTCATCTTGTAAGGGGCCTTACAAGATGGCCCCTTACCCGGCTAGAATACCAAGTAGGTGCATTCATTTAGGTTTTTTTAGTTGTTCCGGCCCAGCAGAGTAAATAAGTACAGTCATTCCTCAGTACCCTTGGGGGATTGGTACCAGGACCCCCTGCAGATACCAAAATCCAAAGATGCTCAGGTCCCTTTTATAAAATGGTATAGCATTTGCATGTAACATCATCCCATATACTTTAAATCAACTCTAGATTACTTCTAAGACCTAGTACAGTATAAATGCTATGTAAATAGTTGCAAAAAGTAGATTCAAGTTTTGCTTTTTGGAACTTTCTGGAAGAAAAATTTTTTCAAATATTTTCCATTGGCAGTTTAGTTGAATCTGTGGACGCGGAACTTGCTGAATACAGTAGGCCAGTGGGCCAACTCTGTTATCCGATTTATGAATGAGGGAGCTTAGAGATTTAGAGAAGTTATATAATTTGGGTTTCATTCTAGGGTGCAAATCTTAGCTGATAAATGGCAGAGCTGGGATTTGAGACAGATGTGAATCTAAAACCTTTGCTCTTTCTACTTCACGGTGGTGTCTTTCTCTACAGCAGTGTGGTAAGTGCTGTGAGGGGGATGTACCCAGGCTGTCTGTGGAAGCACAGAAGAGAAAGTGATTGATAATCAATAGCTGACATCTGTGTAATGTTCACTATATCCAGGGACTGCTCCAAACACTCGACACTATCTTAACTAATTAACAATTTTACAGCAACCCTGGGAAGCGTGTACTATAATTATGCCTATTTTATAGATGAGAAAATTAAGGCTCAAAGAGGTTGAGTAAATTGCCCAAGCTCACACAGCTAGTTGTGAACCCAACTAGAAGCTGAACCCTACTAGAACCAGTCTCCCTCCAGAATCTGAGCTCTTAATGACAATACCATAGTTTCCTGACACATTATAGAAGTTTTCACTCAGGAGAAAAATTGATTATTCTAACAGCTTTACAAATGAAAGACTAGAGGCCCAGGAAGATTCAGTGACTTTCTTCCCCAGATCATACTGTAACAGATGATGTAGCCAAAATTATGTCGTTCTCTCAAGGAGAAATCCAGGCAAGATTTCACACCAGCCTGTCAGGCCTGAGCTGGCTGCTCTTGGGTCACTGGCTGAGTGCTTATGCTCCTGGTCTGCATTTCTTCCTTTTTCAAGTGTGTACCACTGGGCATGTCAGAACATCCACATACGGAGCACCTCCTGTTCCTTTATAGAACTTGAGAGAGAACCAACAGAGATGATTTTCTAAGGAAAACTGCTTTGGGAGATGATCACAAATCAAGCCCTGGAGCTCTGAACCCTTGGGGTCAGCCCACCCTCACCCTCTGAGCCTATCAAGTAACTTCCAGATGCCAAGAAAAGCTGCTGGCCCTGTTTCTCTTTCTGCCTGCACCTGAGGGGAGCTCGTGTGAGCCAGTCATATGTTTTATTCCACTGGATACAAGGCAGAATCAGCACCAGATTCTTCCCTCCTTGAAAGGAAATTCCAGCATTTGGAGTTTTGCCCTGCATTTGGGGTGGCAATTGTGGAACGTGCCTGGTCAAAGTAGTGTCATTCTGAAGATACCACGTGTCACTGTAGTGTTTTCTTGTGGAAGAGAAATGTATTTGTAGAGGTGAAACTTCAAATTTCTAATCTCAAAACTAGACATCCTCATCAGTGAGTGTCAGCCTGAATGTAAAAATTCCTAATCTTGGGCTTCCCTGGTGGCACAGTGGTTAAGAATCTGCTTGCCAGTGCAGGGGACACGGGTTCGAGCCCTGGTCCGGGAAGATCCCACACGCTGTGGAGCAACTAAGCCTGTGCGCCACAACTACTGAGCCTGAGCTCTAGAGCCCACAAGCCACAACTACGGTAGCCCGCATGCCTAGAGCCCATGCCCCGCAACAAGAGAAGCCACCGCAATGAGAAGCCCGCACACCACAACGAAGAGTAGCCCCCGCTCGCTGCAACCAGAGAAAAGCCCGCGCAGCAACGAAGACCCAATGCAGCCAAAAATAAATACAATAAATAAATTTTTTTTAATTCCTAATCTTTTGTACTTTTTGTGTCAACATTTGGCTCCAGCTGGCCACCTGGGGAGAACTTTTAGCATTATGAGCATCTAGATCCTGCCAACAGGTTGGAGATGGAGTTTATTCATACAGATAGAGAGAATGGCACAGATGGAGGCTGTCACGTACAACAGAAACAGACTTGTCCTGCTGTCTGTCCTTGTTCCTCTGACTGAGATTGAAATGGGGTGGGGGGTGGGGAGTGGGCATTTCCTAAAAGGCCATCATGTGTTTTTAGTTTCCTGATTTTTCTCTACCCCAGTCTCTCTTCTTTGAAGGGAGGTGAGTTCTAGGCCTAGACAATTTTCATTGTAGTGGAATGGGGAGAAAGAAAAAGGGTCAAGAGAACAAAGGTTACCTAAATGGTATGTATCCAGCCAACTGACACAAATTTAGATTTGTTCTTTGAAATGATACCTAAGTCCTTCCCTAAGAATTGGTGCCAAAGCATGTGTAAGAATTTGCCTGTCTAACAGAGTGGCCACCAGCCACAAAGCTGTTTACATTGTAATTAACTAAAATTAAATAAAATAGGAAGTTTAGTTCCTCACTCACCCTAACCACCTTTCAGGTGCTCATTAGCCACATGTGACTCATGGCCACCTTATTAAGGCAAATATAGAATATTTCCACCAAAACAGAAAGTTCTTTTGGACAGTCTATTGAGCACTGTAGGTGGAAGAGGTACCTGCAAGGTGCAGTGTGATCTGTGTCTCCTGGAAATTAGGCAGTAAGCTCAGTGAGGAGAAGCAGAACCAGGCTTCCCTTCTCGATGAAAAACGACTTAGGTTGCTGAAGGAACAAGGGCCATTCGTAGAGCAGTGTGAAGGCAGGAACAGATGTTCTGGGACCAGGAGAAAAGGAGCGGGTACACATAAAATAAACATAGACCTCTCTGCCAGTTAGGGTCAGGGTCAGTATTGATGTGTATATCAAATCTGGATAAACATCAAACTTCAGCTGATAGTTTGAATCTCTTGCCATCCAAGCCTTTTATTAAACATAAAGGAGGACCAGTTTTTTTCTTCTTGTCTCTAACGAGAAGTAAAATTACCTGCAGAGGTCATCAGGGAAGAGCCTTGACCTGATTGGTGGCAAGGTGGGATGCCCAGCCCTTGAATGACAAAGAATGACTATAGAGTAGATCAAATACATACACACATGAAAAAAGTCTAAAATCCATCAGTGTTTTGGACATTGGGCTGATTGTCTCTGGGAAGTAGCAGCAGAAATTATCAGGTGGTAAAGAAAAGAAAAGGAAAGTTCTTATGGTATCGCTTATATGTAGAATCGTAAAAAAAGGGAGGGGTGTACAAATGAACTATTTACAAAACAGAAGTAGTCACAGATGTAGAAAACAAACTTATGGTTATCAGGGGGTAAGTCGGGGGAAGGATAAACTGGGAGATTGGGACTGACATACACACACGACTATATATAAAATAGACAGCTAATAAGAACCTGCTGTATAGCCCAGGGAACTCTACTCAATACTCTGTAATGGCCTATATGGGAAAAGAATCTTAAAAAAAAAAAAAAAGTATGGCTATATATAAATGTATAACTGATTCGCTTTGCTGTACACCTGAAACTAACACAACACTGTAACTCAACTATAATCCAATAAAATTTTAAAATTTTTTTTAAAAAAGGAATGTTCTTCATTTTTGAGAGTCTCTATGTTGCTTTTAATAAAAACCATATCTTTTATAACTAATGTTTCTTTCTCTCCACCCCTCTGTCCCTCTCTTCTCCCAGATCTTCAAGGGCTTAGAAATCTGTTGCTATGGACCCTTTACCAATATGCCCACAGGTAAGAGACTGGGAGAACTGCCGAATCCAGCACCAGCCTTTCCCCTACGTCATCATCTTAATTGGGGTTCCCTCATATGGGTGAGATATTCCAGAGGTTATTCTATTTCTCTGCCACTCATCAGACAGAACTGCCCCAAAATATTAGCCCATGGCAAAAAAACTAGCCCTGTGCCCCTTCTCAAGAGCTAGAAGGCAGTGAAGAGTTAGGATCTAGGACACGATATGTTCTGTGCTCAGTAGGGTAGAGCTGCTCTTACTGCCCTTTGGTCTAAGAAAGGGGGGGAATAATAAGTTAGGGAGAAGACACCTTTTGGGGTTGTAAATGTCAAGAAAGAATTCTGCTCCTCCTAAGCCATCTTCATTTGATACAGAGGTGAAAGCACAACAGCTGCATAAGCCCTGTGGGCCTGGGGCCCCACATAGGCCCAGAGCAGCGGAAGACCCTTGATGAACATTTTCTAATTAAATTTGACACTGAATGTGATGTTATGTTGAGGAGTGCTATGTGGCTCAGCTCAGAAGTTGTGAGGCCCTGAGGCCCTGGGGTGTGTCTAGATTTGGTTCGTTCTTTTCCAAACAAAGGCTACCCACCTTTGCCGCTGTACCCACTTCTGCCCCCAGTATCGGGTCCTCTTACTCCCCCGAAGTCAGCCTTGGCATCTGATCTGGGACAGATGAGTGGCAGCAAGAGAACCTGGCAAAGTAATTTTGCTTCTGTCTTTATTGGTTATTGATTGGGTGGTCATGAAATTTCCAAGTGCCACTCAAAGCTTTCTCAGTGTTTTTGTACTTTTGTATAATGAAAAGAGGGTCTCTAGCAGCTATCATTTTGGAGGTAAGTTAATTGACCTCGGTTCACTCAGCCAAACAGGAGCACCTCAGCAATCCTCAGAAATGGGCTGATGGTAAAGAGAACCCAGAGGTGACCAGGAGCCACCCAGTGGTCATTTCTGCTGCTTTTCCAGGTCCAAGTGGAACATCTCTAAGATCTCTTCTGATTTTTTCAAGTGATTTGATTCCAGCTCAGTGTATAGCCTTTCCCCACTGATGTGCTGAGTCTCTGTCCAGGATGACTTTTATTTTTTCTTGACTGAATGAATTATCTTCCCATCTCTTGACATTTACAGTAATTACCACCAAGTATGGTGCTGTCAGTGGCTGTGATTATCAATTACCAACAGAATTAGGCAAGGAAGGAGGGATGGCGGGTAGGTATTTTTTCACAGTGTCTTAGCCAGCAGTTTAGCAAATTAATGGAAAAGAGATCTTCGATTTTTTTTTTCTTTCTTTCTTTCCAAGTGTTTCATTTGACTTTCAGACCTTATCTACCAAGTGGCCTTACGGGGACTGATAACCAAAGTAGGTAGCATATCTGTAGCAAATTGACTTAGAATTTGTAGTTTAAGGCCTTTCCGTCCCTTTGGAGCAGAGAAACAGGGACTCTCCCACTGAGAAGTCTTGCTGTAAGCCTTCATCCAGAGGAGTGTGGGGTAGAGAGCCCAGTTTAATATGTAGATTACTGAGGTGACTTTAGGTCTAAATGTCTTATTTAGATCAACTAGAGTGGATGGTGCATCTGTGTGGAGCTTCTGTGGTGAAGGAGCCCTCATCATTCACGCTCAGCCAGGTAAGTGTTTGGTGTCCTGTCGGCGGGGGGGGAGACACAATATCCTGTCCTGAGATTGAGCAAGGCAGCACCTTTCAGTCCCTATGCACCCCCCAGTGTAGCCTTAGAAGCCTCACTTCACCCTGATGCTTCTCTGACCACGTACCTGTGCCAGAAGACTCCATCTGTAAGGGATAAGTAGGGACTTGAGAGCTACAAACACTAAACAGACCCAGGGAAGGCTCCTTCCCTCTGACCCTTCCTTTTTGACATGTTCCCATCCCCCTCCTTTGTGTGGTTGCCCCCAGAGTAGTCTGCTTCAGCAAACTATCAAGAAATGGTGAAGTGACTGTCGCAAAAGTCCTGCTCTGATACCCTCAATGCTGTTTCCTTTCTGGGGGTGCAGGGTACTCAACCCATTGTGGTCGTGCAGCCGGATGCCTGGACAGAGGGCGGTGGCTTCCATGGTGAGTCTTGCTGTAAGCCTTCATCCAGAGGACTATGGGATAGAGGGCCCAGGTTAAGTGTGCAGATTACTGTGGTGATTTTAGGTCTAAATGTCCTGTTTAGATCAACTGGAGTGGATGGTGCACCTGTGTGGGGCTCCGGAAGCCCATAGGCATGTACCTGCGTCATATGGGGTGGGAAGAGTTTGATTCAACACAGGTCACCCAGTGCTTGATTAACATAGTTCTCAGCACATTCTAGGTGCTCAATAAATATTTGTTGAATGAACGAATGAATGGCTAAAATGTCCTTTTAAAACTTTTGTTGTTTGTTTATTTGGCATTATAAAAGTAGTGCATGAACTGTTTCCGGTGGGGGGGTGCTTAAATATGAAAAGTCATCACATAAAATATAAATGAGCACAAACACAACAAAATAATCCCAGCAATCCCACCACCTGGAGATGATCACCAGAAAATTCTTCCAGGCCTGGGTGTGTATGTATGCACACACATATGTTTTATACAAATGTGGTCATGCTCATCATACTGTTTTGCTTTTTCACTTAAGATGTGGCAAACATGTTTCCACGTCATTAAATTGCAATGCTGTTTTGCTCTCTCTGGTGACTTTTCCTTTAACAGATTGGAGCTCATGTTAATAAAGTTGCCAGAGGCTGTAGGCTTTCACCAGCAGTCAGTCCTCAGGCTTTTGAGTAAGGTTCTATGTCCTGAAGCAATGCTGAAGATCAGTGATATTGCTCCTGCCTAAGTCACTCTAAGAACTCATCCAACCAGTTGCCCCGAGTAGATTGACTAGAGTCTGGTCTGCGGAAATGCGAATTGACACTAATCTCTGCTTGTGTTCTCTGTCCCCAGTCATCGGGCAGATGTGTGAAGCACCTGTGGTGACCCGAGAGTGGGTATTGGACAGCGTAGCCCTCTACCAGTGCCAGGAGCTGGACACCTACCTGATACCCCAGGTCCCCCAGAGCTGCTGCTGATTCCAGCCAGCCATGTATATAGGGGATAGGGCCCGTCTCTGCAGGACCTCAAGAATGAGCTTAAGAAATGACCTTTTTCCAGGCCCAGGGAAAGGCCTCTTCAGTCCTTCCTCAGCCCCGATTCCTAAATATTTTATGTACATCAGCCTGAAAAGAACTTCTGGCTCTGCAAGGGTCCCTTAAAGATTTTCTGCTTCAAGTCTCCCTTTGAAATCTGCCACGAGCACAAAATTGTGGTAATTTTTCACCTGAAAAGAATTTAAAACCATTTAAACCCCACCAATTGAGCAAGATGCTGATTCATTATTTATCAGCCTTATTCCTCGTCCTGGGGCTGTCCTAGGGCTGTAGGCTTCGAGCTGGAGGCACAGAGTGGTTGGTCTCAGGAGAATAGCTGGTTTCCCTACATTTGTTTCTCAAAACCCTTGTGTTCTTAAAGTCCAGGAGTCAGATCCTTCAATGGACGGTGAGTACTTGGGGATCTGTGCCGTGACTTAAAATCAGAACAGTCCTTGGACAGCTCTCAAGTGTTGGAGTGGAGCATTGGGGAGGAAATCCAGAGGCGGTAATGGATATAATATGAAATTTGAGGGTTAATTAGAGGAGAGGGGAGTCTTGCTGACCCTGATCTCCAAAAGTCTGGGCTATAGTTGCTGGGCTTCTAAAGAATTTCTTAGCACTGATGTGCTCTGAAACAGCAGAATCTTTTCAAGAATTCTGGTGTCCAAAGAGAATCTTCTAATTCCCCATTAGTGACAAATAAAATGTTTATTGTTGTAGCTCTGATACGTAACCCATTCCTCTTGAAATATAAGATCTCTGATATGAATATTTCATGTCTGTAAGATGATGGATCCCACCAGAAAAGGAGCTGTTTGCTTTCCTTGAGGTAATTTTTTTCCCTTTGCTCCCTATTACTGAACTGTACAGATTCATAAATAATTTTGTTTGCTGAAGGAAGAGAAAGTGTTTTTCATAAACTCATTATCCAGGACTGTTTGTAGCTGTTGGAAGGACGAGGTCTTCCTTAGCCCCCCAGTGTGTGCGGGCAGTAAAGTCTTGATTGTACAAAATATGTTTTGTAAATGTGCTTTTCACCTGGAAATAAACTTGGTAGCAAACACTTCCACCAAGTATGACTGTTCTGAAGGCTCACACCTGCAGACTTTCTCAGAGCCTTTTCTCACTGTACTTTCATCTCCTCGTCTGTAAAACGGGGATAATAATAGTACCTACCTCCTAGGATTATCAAGGGGACTTCAAAACCTTATTATAGGGCTTCCCTGGTGGCGCAGTGGTTGAGAGTCCGCCTGCCGATGCAGGGGACACGGGTTCGTGCCTAGTCCGGGAAGATCCCACATGCCGTGGAGCAGCTGGGCCCGTGAGCCATGGCCTCTGAGCCTGTGCGTCCGGAGCCTGTGCTCCGCAATGTGAGAGGCCACAACAGTGAGAGGCCCGCGTACCGCAAAAAAAAAAACAAAAAAAACAAAAAAAAACACCTTATATTTGTTTTCTACTGCTGCCATAACAAATTGTCACAAATCTAGTGGCTTAAAACTACACCCATTTATTATCTCACAGTTCTGTAGGTCCAAAGTCCAAGTTGACTCAACTGGTTTCTTTGTTTCAGGTCTCATAAGACCAAAATCAAGGTGCCAGCAGGGCAGGGCTGTGTTCCTTCTTGGAGGCTCTGGGGATGAATCTGTTTCCAAGCTCATTTCATGTTGTCCGAATTGTTCCTTGCACTCCTAGGACTAAGCTCTCTGTTTCCTTGCTGGCTGCCGGCCAGAGGTCATCCTTAGCTTCTAGAGGCCACCCACATTCTGGACTCATGACCCCATACCTCCATCTTCAAAGCCAGCAATGGCTGATCAAATCCGTCTCACTTTTGGAATCTCTCTGACTTCCCCTTCTGCCTCATCTCTCTAACTCCTGCCAAAGAAATTTCTGTTTTTAAGGGCTCAAGTGGTGAGATTGTGCCCACCAGGTAATCCAGGATGATCTCCCTATCATAAGGTCCAGAACCATAATTACAGTTGCAAAGTCCCTTCACAGCATTACCTAGCTTAGTGTTTGATTGAATAACTAACGCCGGGGCCAGAAATCTAGGGAGGACATCTTTGGAATTCTGACAACCACTCCTGTTTAACATGCTTAATCCACTGAAAACAGTCTGTCTCATCTTTTGTTGGTCTTTACCCTGTTCAGAGATTGGAATTCTCTTTGAGGCAAAGAGGATGCAATGCTGCCTTGTTTGTAAGGAGGGTGGTGGGTAGGTGAGGGGAGAAGTAGAGAAAATGGAACTAACTGCCATTATTACATTTTTATCTCATTTAGTCTTCATCACAGCTCTGTGAAGTGGGTATTTGTCACCTCATTTGAAGAATAGGAACTGGAAATACAGGATTTTGCTCAGAGTTTGCACAGCTAATAAATGACAACGCGAAGATTCCAACCCATGCCCTTTCCATCCCATCATTCAGCTTTCCACCTGCATCAGTCACTGACCCCAGGTCAGAAGGCACTGGTTCAAGCCTCAAGGGAATTTGGGGAGAGGAGCGGACCGGGAGGGGAACTAGCACTCTGGCTTTATGGCCTGTGGTGGGAGGCGGTAGAAAGTTCCTGCCTCCAAGTGGCAGCTCTCCCTGGGAAAGCAGCCCTGGGCACGGGGATTTACAGGCTTGGATCACGGCTACTTGTTTTGTCCACTCCCATCCAGCTTCCCAGCTTAGGGTTTCTTATCTTTCAGCTGTCAGGACCTGCCAGTTCAGCCTTGCCCACTGTGTGACCTCTCTCGGGCCCACGCCAGCTTCCTGTCCACCTGGCAGGGAGTGCGTAAAGGCAGGCAAGAAGCAAGTGCTTCCCAGTCTTCGGTCAAAAATGTCTCATTTCCAGTGACAAGCCATGGCTTACTGGACCCTGGGGGTAAGCTAGGCCTCATCCTGCTGCCCCCGTCACTGATGGGTTAATAGAAAAAGCAACATCTGTGTAGTACATCCTGCCTTCCCAGGAATCCTGGGTGAAAGCAGAGACAAGTAAGACACATTTAGAAGTTTTCTGTAATTGTCTCTCAAGGTCTCCCAACAAATGTCCACCCAGTCTGTCTTTCCAGCTCTGCATAACCTCTCCCGGAAGTCAGCTTCTGGCCCTGGCCTCAGGATGCTTGGCAGAGCTTAAGAGTCTTATCTGAAGATGGAGTAAAGCTACCTGCTTTTTTGACCTCTGGCTTTAAGATATCCTCCCACTTTTCCATCCCACAGTCTTCAGCCCTTTCTGGGCACAGCTGCATTTTGGGAACTAGTTCCTGTACTGCCTTTATCTCATTTCACGAAATGAACTTCTGCAAAGAAGCTGGAAAGAAGGAGAAGAGGAGGGATGATCATGCAGACGCAGGGAGGGGGGCCCAGAGAAGAGCTCATAGATAATGTCCCTCCCCGAAAATGCAACCAGGATCATCCACAAAGTATCGGCTCAAAAACATGCAGGGGGAGAAGAAAGGAATCAGTGTTGGGGGGTTGGAGTGGAAGGGGCCAGGCTGCCCAGAGTGTATCCTGTGAAGGCTGCGAGGAGCAGATAAGGGCAGCCCCAGAGGCAGGCAGTGAGGAGAGCAGGGCAGGGTGAGGGGGAAGTGCAGATCTACCCGCAGAACCTGAGAGAGAATGGGGCTCACTGCCCAGGGGCTGTGGGAGCTTGCTTATCAACGGCTGTAAAATGGCTGAGGCGGAGGCCCCTGTACCGTACTCCAGGGATGCCTAGCTCCCTCCAACAGGCTTTAAATCTGCCCAGACCAAGGAGAAAATTAAAGAAATGGATCTAGGCAAATAGAAAATTAAGGAGAGCTGTGGAGAGCAGGGATTGGGGAGGTGCAGGAGGAAGCAGATCCTGAAATGAGTCTCAACGATGAGGAAAATCTAAGTAATGGTTTGAGGGGCTAGAAGAAATGGGAAACAGGAGAGACTCCCACACATTATGGGGGCCCGCAAACAAGAGCTCTGGAGACCTAGTTTCAGGGACCCAGAAGGATAATGCAGTTTAACATGCAGGTTAGGACAGTGATTCTCAAACCATGGTCCCCTGATGGGGAATGGGGTGGAGGGGGCGGGGGCAGGCAAAACCTGTTAGATATGCAGATTCCAGGGCCTCACTCCAGACCTACTGAGTCACAACTAGGGGAAGAGCCCAGCAGTCTGTGATGCTGAAGCAAGCTCAGGTTTGAGAACCAGTGGCTTAGTGTAAGGGGCTGCTAATTGGTATAAAATGTTACCTACTGTCTATTCTTTCGTCCCTAGGAAGATCTTGGGCCTGTTAAGGAAAACTAAGGTTCCCACGCTGGTGAGTGGTTCTTATCTACAAAGTTGCAGCAGCTAGCTCCAGTTGACTCCAGAATGGCTCTTTAAACAAATACAAAGCAAAGGACAAAGATTAAATTATATTAGCAACCTCGGAGAAGAGCCAGACTGCTTAAAACAACAGCTAGAGGTTTAGGAGGTTTTATTAATATTTAAATTGCAGTGAAACCACAGCTGCAGCTTTTGACTCCAGCATAGAGATATGCACATGTGGCTTTCCAAAGAAAGGCAATTTCAGACAGCCCTCCAGGTAATGAGAACAAGTAAAACAAATGATTTTGTAATTTACCTTTATTGACTGATGGAGATCAAGGTACGGACAACCCTTACCCAGCAAGAGTCCGCCTCCAGCGGGCCCTGCGAGGGGAGAAGGGAAAGCTGGCCTGGAGGGAGAAAGGCAGGGAGACAGAGTGATGACAGGAAAGGCCCAGGGAG
Organism: Hyperoodon ampullatus; assembly: GCF_949752795.1. Classification (NCBI taxonomy): domain Eukaryota; kingdom Metazoa; phylum Chordata; class Mammalia; order Artiodactyla; family Ziphiidae; genus Hyperoodon; species Hyperoodon ampullatus. The sequence continues at coordinate 7,425,196 of NC_136932.1, read as the reverse complement.
GGCAGAACGGGAGGCAGGTGGGAGATGATTCAATTAAAAAGGAAGAGAAATGGGGTCTGTGGACCATCGGTCTTGCATGCTCTCAGGAGCAACAACAATAATAATCATAAGCGACTGTCACGTGCCACACTCCTCAGCTCCAGGCACTACTCCCAACTTACCAGTAAGGAAAATGGCACTTTGAGAGGTCAAGCAGCTTGCCCAAGATCACACCACAAAAGGAGGTGGCAAAACTTTGATGCAAACAAAGATGTGTGTGAGGCTGAACTGTGCTGGGAACCAGTCCTAGGAGGTGATAACAGCAAGGTTGATGACTGAGGGGGCCACTGCGTGCCCGGTTTCGTAGTGGACTCTGTGTATGCTAGGGTTGTGGAAGGGAGGGAGGAGGAGCTTACTATTCAATGGGTGGAGCAAGGAGGCCACCGATAACCCTTGCAGAATTGTGTCTTCTGGTTCAGAAGCCCCTTGTGGGCTGTGTGGTGGGCTCCGCCTGCTGTGGAGGCACCTCACGCCTCCACATTATGGGGGCCAACAAACAAGAGCTTTGAGACTTAGTGTCGGCACCCAGAATGCGAAGGCAGTTTTGACGTGCAGCTTAATGCAGGGATTCTCGAAGCATGGTCCCCGGATGGGGAATGGGAGTGGGGGCTAACGACATGGTCTAGGAACTTGTTAGATAGCAAATTCCAGGGCCTCACTTCGGACCTACTGAATCAGAAACTGGACGTGGGGCCAGCAATCTGTGATTCCGAAACAAGCTCAAGTTGGAGAACCACTGGCTTAGTATAAGGGGCAAAGCATCTCAAGCTGGCTCTTGGGTAGGATTTGGCCAGGTGAAAAGCCAGGAGATTCCAGAAGTCCCAGTTAAGAGCCCCCAAGTAGCAGAATTAGGGGGAGGATCCAGAAGAAGATTTGGGAGAATCTTCTAAGGACCTATTTCTCTGACCCACCCAGTCTCCTCAGGCTTCCCTTCTAAGCTGAGATCCATACCCACCAGTGCCTCACCTGCCGTTTCCTTTCAGGCACCCTGGCCACCAGATATGGGGACCCACAGATTTTGCTCACACTCTGTCTTGTCCTCAGTGAGTCCTGCTCTGCCCACTCTGCAGGCCCAAATACTGCCCAGCCCACCTCCTCCACAGAGCCCTCTCCACTTCCAGGCCAGAATCTCCCCGCTCTGAGCATCCCAGAAGCTTTGCTTTATTTATGATACTTTCTTCCCTCAGTAAGTTATTTTGCACATACTCTATTGTCTCTATTTGACTAGAAGGCCCTTATGGGTAGGATTAGTATCATTTTATCTTTGTTATAACCCAGCTCTGTTCCTGACAGACACCCTGTTGGGTACTCAATGAATATTTGCTGAATGCAAGAGTTAAAGAATGAATGAATGGACTCATTGAGTAAAGGCCTTATCCAGCTGCTAGCCCCACCCTCAAGAACTTTAGTCCTGGAAAACAAGCCATGTTCTGCCACTGAGAGTGCTAATTCCCTTCAATCCCTCCCACCCATTTTTCTAGTACCCAAATTTACTCCAAAACCAGTACGTACGAGAGATCTAAACGTCCAAGAATCACTCTTCCTCTTCTAAGTCCACACCTACAGATTTCCTCCTTGATTCTCTTTTGCCTATCATGAAGCCTACTGCTTTGTGATGAATCAAACCAACACCCACGCAGACAGAGAAGGAAATCTCCTCTCCATGTGTCCTCCAGCAGGGCCTCCTCCAGGCTAGATACTCAAGATAGATAAACTGCTATGCCGCCATCACTGGAGAAATAATTAGGATGCTCATGATAATCTCTTTGCAAGTTCAAAGCCCTGGCACAACCATTATTTCTCTCTCCTTGCTTGTTCCCTAGGAGATCACTAGGGTAGAGATTGTTATCCCCACTTTATAGGTAATAAAACTGAGGCCCATGGGAATTCCCTGGCAGTCCAGTGGTTGGGACTTGGCATGCTTTCCACTGCCAAGGGCCTGGGTCCAGTTCCTGTTTGGGGAACTAAGATCCCGCGAGCTGAGCCGCACAGCAAAAAAAAAAAACAAAAGCAAAAACAAAACTGAGGTCCAGGGCCTGGTCAAAGGTCACCCAGTGAATTGATGGCAGACCTGGAGCTGACTAGCCCAGGACTCCCTATTCGTTAGAACACAGATGAAAATGCTCTCATTATGGTGTCTGGGCTGTGTCTTGTCTGAGAGAGGGATTGTGGACTCCAGTTGAGTGGGGGGTAGGGGCCAGGGAAGATAAAAGAAAGTTTGTGACCCTGTAAAGTTTTTTCTCTGCAACGCTGCAGCAGTTGGCACTGGTTAATTCCAGAAGAGTTTTTGTGGGTTTTTTTGTTTGTTTGTTTGTTTAAAGCATTACTACATGTCCCAGATCAGGGAAGAGGGAAAAAGAGGTGAATCCAAAGGTAACACAGACACACAGGTAATCAGATGTTTGCCATCTTTTGAAAACAATCTAAAACCAAATGGCAAGAGAAACTCAAATTACAACTTACGTGGGTCTTCCCAGCTCTTAGGCTATAGGACTTCTGCCATAAACTAGTGCCAAGTGGGTAGAAAATCTTCCCTTGGTGAAGCCTGGGTCTTGGTGAGGAGAGGTCTCTCCTGGAGGCAGAGGGCTTTGGGGGCCGTCTCACGGCGCTCCACAGCTGCCGAGGTGAGACGCCTGCTGGTGGGGCCATCCCCAAGTGCCCAGAGACTCTGAAAGCCATGAAAGCCAAGATTTGTGCTGGAACCTCCTCTGGTTTCCAACCAGATGTCGGAAAAATTAAGGAAAAAAATCTCTACAGCGATTCAAGAGGCCATTTCCTAAAGATGTGGCCCCAGGGCTGTGCTGGGGAAAGCAGTGACGATCTCTCCCTTCCCGCCAAAGCCCGAGCTTTCTCCCTGGGCTCCATTCTAAAGAGCAGGCCTTGTCCTCTTCAGCCCAGGCCAGCTCTGGGCTTTTCTCAGCCTTTAGCCCAACACCAACCTCCATTGCTTCTCGACCCGTTGCTGAGGCCTCCGCAGCTTCCCTGTGCCACTGGAGCTTGTAGGGTGTGGAGATGGGCAGAGGCGCATGACACCCATGCCCAGAGGGGTGGTGGTTGCACAACAGTGTCAATGCACTAAATGCCACGGAACTGTACACCTTAAAATGGTTACTTTTATGTTATGTGAATTTCACCTTAATAAAAACAAAAACCGAGCTGCCCTGGGAGCTCTTTGGGGGTGGGGAGAGAAGCGGGGCCTCGCGGAAGCTGTGAGGCTAGAGCCCCCTTGCCGGGAGTGGCAATGAAGGACAATGGGAAGGGCGGTCTGGGCCTGACCCTCCTCCTCCAGGACCAGATGGGAACTGGGGCCAAGGAGAAAGGCCCAACTGGGGCAGCGCTGAAGAGAGGCGCTCAGTGAGAGCGACGAGGCCGCAGCCGCCGCTCATTTGCATCATAAGTGATTGGTTTTCCCTGCTCGGCCCTCATTAGGACACAATGGACAGTTGTTTGCTGGCGCAGCAGATCTATTTACCAAGGGAGGGAGGACACAGAGCAAGAGTGACCGATGGGCCATAGTAAGTTGCTGGGGGGGGGGTGCGGGGGCAATGCCGCCTCTCCCCTGCGCCCCCCCCAACCAACCCGCTGCCGCTGGGGCTCCTGTTCTCACACAGTGCGAAGGGACCCAGAGAGCAACTCAAGCCCTCATTTTACTGATGAGGAGACTAAGATGCTAAGAGGGGATGAGACTTGCTAAGGTCAAACAGTGAGCATGGCGGAGCCAGGGCTTCTGGAATTTACAGTGTAGATTCTAGACTCTCACTCCAGGGCTCACTCCACTGCTTGCAGTACCTTCTCCATTCCCAGCTTGCGGCTCTGTATCTCTGTGGTCTATCCTTCTGTTCCAGGCCTTGGGTTCCATCACTTCTCTCTCCTGTGTCTATCTAATCTCTTTCTCTGTTCCTGCTCCTCTCTGTATCTTTACCCCCAGGTTTCTAGGCAGCCAGGATAATTACTAACCTTCTCATTCGCCCCTGCCCTAACAAGCGTGTGTCTGGCAGGAGAGGCAGCCATTTTGAAACTGTCTTGGTGTGTTTTAGGGATAGGTGGGGAGAAAACACATATGTGTGGGGGCCCATTGTAAACCAGGCACTAAGACAGACACATGACACATTTTATCTCATTTCTTCCTTTCAGTCTTGCAAGATGGTGTTCTTGGAGACGGGAAAATGAGAGGCTCAGAGAGGTCGGGTAATTTGCACAAGAGCACCCAGCTGGCAGATGGCAGCTATCGGACTCAAACATCACCTCACACCCTGGCACAGGGGCTAAGCAGGGTAAGGGCCCCCTGATTCCAGGCTCACGGGAGGTAACAACCTTGCCGAAGGAGGCCACTGCTTTGTTGCTCCCCTCTGGGCAGCACCTGCCTCCCCGCTCCCTACCTTCAGGCTCCCACCTTCCTCTGGGCCCCTTCTGCACGGTGGTGAAATCTCACAAATGCAAGCTTTTGCCCCTGGTGGGAGTGGGGGACTGGGGAGATAGCAGTCAAGAGGGAGAAGCCTGACGGACCCGGACGGTGGCAGTCTCCCTCCTGCTGACGCCCCGCCCACTTCCCTGTCTGCTCCTCCCCTTTGTGGTTCAAGCTTGCCAGCAGCTGCCTCTGTCTCATTGTGCGCTGGGGGAAGGGGAGAGTCCGTGAGTGGGTGTCTGTGTGCATGAACATAAGGCCTCTGGGTTCATTCTGACACTGAATGAAAAACTCCCCAATTATTCGTCCAATCTCATTAATATGCAGACAGACGTCTGTTATTTAGGAGTCAACAGCAGAGGCATTTTCTTGGGGGGGAGGGGCACTTATGTACGTGTCCCTCTGGTCTCTTTGGCTGCTGGCAGGGGTAGCTGCTTGGGAATCACCCCACATGCCTGGACCTGGTGCCTCCCCTCTGTCTGACCCTCACCCCCGGCCTTGAGGAGAGGGAGTAGGGGACTGGCTAGACGTGGCGAGAGACCCGGGAACCCGGGGGAACGGGGGAGGAAAGCGGGGAGGGGGCTGCACTGTGTAGAAGAAACCCCTTTGTTGGCAGAGACGGAGGGGGGGACTCTCAGAAGAGCTGAACCCCTTTCCTGGGGAAGAGAGGGTAGTGTAGGGGACAGCTGTACCAGGACTGCCTGCCACGGTCCTGGTGTCCACCGGGAACCTGCGGGACATGACCCCTCCCCCCCACCTCCCTCAGCCCGCAGGACCAGCCTGCGTGTACCTGGAGTGGGGTCACCATGGCCACCTGGTGCCCTCACCCCGACTTCAGAAAAGGTAATGGGGGGAGTTCAGAACAATGGGGACCAAAGGACGTCCCTTGGAGGAGTCACCAGACCTCTCTCTCGAGCCCTCGGGATAGGTATGGGGACGAGACACCTGACCGGCTCCTTCCTGTGTCCTGGCCTTCCTCCAGTCTGAATCCCAGCACGAGGGGCCCTCTCCGAGAAGCCTTTCCTTATTCCATCAGGCCCAGTTCAGAGGCGCTCAAGCCTGGATGTGCAAGGTGTAAAGAATAAAGGTGGGTATCAGTTCAGCCCCTTTAAGGGGTCAAACAGCTTTTGTACATCCTCTCTCCTCTCTGAATCCTCCTCAGCAACACAGTGAGGCAGACGTGGCACTCAGCTCCCTTTTCCAAGTGTGAAAACTGAGGTTCAGACGCCTGCAGGGCCTCACTAAAGGCTCCCCAGGGAGGAAGCAGCAGAGCTAGGACCCAGGCCCTCGGACCTCTGCCTCCAAACATCAAGCGCTTTTCATGACTGACCCTCCCGGAAAGGCTGGCGTCATACGGGGATGACGACCCTCCCTCAGCTGAAGCGTTTCAGGTTTAGACCAAGCCCCCCCACTTCCCCCTCCTCCCTCCAGGGCCGGCCGATTGCTGAGGTTAAGAAACACTGGCAGCATCACAATGTGATCAGTTGTTTATTTCATTACATGATTAACGAGGCTACATTTTTTCCCAAAGGGGTGTCCAATTTGTGGGGGAAGCAGCTGCAGAGGAGGAAGCTGGGTCTGACTCCTGCATCTGGGGTGGGGGGAAGGTCCCCTCCTTCCAGCCTGCAGGGGCCTTTGAGGATCTAGGAACAGCCCCCATATTCCCTCCTCTCACCCTTTGGGCTCCTCAGCCCAGAGGCACAGACCCCTCTGTGGAAATAAAACGTCTGGCAACCCAGACGTGCAGAGGGGACCAAAATCTGTTCCCGGTGGTACTGGAAATGTATTAAACTTGAGGGGTTCCTCCAGCTGATTTATCTTCCTAATTATGTTTCTTTTAGGCAAATATTGAAATGTGTTTGCATTCCCTGAGCCTGGCAGGAGAGGGAGGTTGGGAGAAGAGGGGGGAGTGCAAACACTCCGTACTTTGAGCCTGGTTTGTACCAAAGTCCAAAGTGCAGATGAGAAGCCACAGACAAAAATCCCAAGACAGGCCCCTGTGGGGGAAGGGTCAGGCCTCTGGGACCAGACCGAGGTCCGCCTAGCTGAGCCCCAGCGCTCCCCGGCACCCTCAATCCAGGACTCAGTATCCTTGCAGAAGATCTTGGAGTCAGCCCCTAACCAGGTCTCAGTTTAAGAGGGTAGGGTGCCTGGTGCCCTTGAAGCTGTCCCAGAATCCTTGAAAAGATTGGCTGAGATGGACCAGGACAGGGTCTTGGAGGAAGAGGGAGGATAAGGAGTGTTTGATGAGCCAGGAGTGGGTGGGGATTTCCTTTCCTCTCAAGACTGGGCCCTGGCACAGGGAAGGGAGAAGCTATTTTATTTGTTTATTTTTTGGCCACACTGCCTGGCATGCAGGATCTTAGTTAACCTGACCAGGGACTGAACCCGTGCCCCCTGCAGTGGAAGCGCAGAGTCTTAACCACCGAACCGCCAGGGAAGTCCCGAGGGAGAAGCTATTTTAAATGACACATCACAGAGCCAAACCCCCTAGACGCCCTCCCTGCGCCCCCCCACCCCACCCCCACCCCAGCCCCCCATCACCTCATCCGGATAACCATCTACGCAAAAACCAAATCTGGTCCCTTCATTCTCTGCTTGAAATCCCTCGTGCTGCCTCACACCCTCTGAGTGAAGCCCTGGTTCCTTTGTGGGCCCTGCAGCGGCCTCCCTGTACCTTCCTAGCCTTGTCTTCCGCCCTCCCTGCCATGGCAGCCCCAGTCGTGCCGTGCTCTTCCTCATCTCCACGTGTTCGCACATGCTGTACCCTCTGCTCACAGTGCCTGTCCTACCCCTTCCCTGCCTGGCAAACTCCTCTTCAACCCTCAAGGACCTGGCTCAGAGGATGGGCTTCTGAGGCTGTAAGGAGCTTCCACAACCAAGGAACCATCACACCTGGGGTACCTCTCTTCCCCACCGGGCTGGCCTCCAGAGCACAGAGACGGGTCCTTTCAGAATCCCCAGCCAGTGTCTGGCACACAGTTGGTGCTCAGTACACATTTGCTGAATGAATGAGGGAAAGATGGGCTGTGAATTAGGTGGGGATCCCAGCAGATGGGAGGGTAAGGTCTGTGTTCTCTCCCAGACTGTGTCTGAAGAACTGGCTGGGGCTGGGGGAGGGGAGAGCCACGGACGGATCCTGGGGGAGAATGTCACCGAAAAGAGGCCAGTGGGATCAGAGCCAGGGAGGGAATACAGGACAATGTGAAACCAGACTCCGGAGAAAACAGACCAGCACTGTCTTTCCTGACAACAAGTGCTCTGGCCGGCCCCTCCACCGTCTTTCCTTCTGTAGGGGGTTGGGGAGGTGTGACCCTCAACTCACACCTTGTGCTCCCTCCAAAATCATCAAGGAGCTCAGGATGGAAAGAGGGAGAGAGCCCCTGCCCCGGCCTCCAAGGAGACCCCAGAATCCAACTACTGTTCCCTTGGGAAACCACTCTGTACAGGGTCACCCTGATGTGGAGGCTTCTGATGCCCTCCCTACACCCACAGCTCCCAGGGCACCAGCAGATTCCAAGTTGGGGCTGGACACGGTGAGCAAGGGGCCTGGACCACTTCAGCAGGACCCTTCCCACATTAGCAGGGGGCCCCAGTTGGGCTGAGTAATGAATTGCACATCAGTCCACTTTAAAACCCCCTAACGGCTTTAGGATTGTCTGGCTCATTAACTGACATGAATATTCCCAAGATCTCTCTCTCTCTCTCCCGCCTCTGGCTCCTAAAAGGACACTGCCGATCCAACCCATAGCTTTTTCCTCTGCGCCATCTGTGGGCGTCGACAGGGAAGTTCTTACTGAAGTCTAACTTTCCCTCCTGCTGCTAGAGACTGGCAGATTGGTTTTTTAGAAAGCAACAAAACTAAAGCCACAGTCGTTTTCCATGGACATGGGCTTTATTTGGGGACTCTTGGGGGAAGGGAGGGAGGGAGCTAAGACTGGTGGGTAAATCGGGGGAGAGGCTTCTCAACTTGCTTTTTAATTTAGTGCATGTTGCCTGGAGGTTAGGATGAGTGAGACCGGCTGTAGAAGTGAGAGGGGAGGAAGAGGGAAGGTCAGAGAATGGACACTTTCCTTGGGGAAGGAAGCCGGGACCAGGATATGGGAACTGAAGGTGGGGAGGGAAGGCACCCTGCCTATACGGAGACTCAACCAAGGTCACTGCTTGATGCCAGCTTCCCCAACCCCCTGGCCCCATCCCAGCTCCCAGCCCAGACGCCTGTTCTGCTAGTTCCCTCAACTTGCCTTGGAGAGGAGCTGAATGAGCATGTGGGGAATGGCGGTACCCTTCTGCCTCCAGCTTCCCTGCCCAGGAGAACTGCTCACTCGCCCGCCCTGAAGTCCCAGCCAGAGTCAGGAGGTCAGGAGGCCGGGGGCCAGCAGGGGGACAACTGTGCCTTCACCTTCCCTCCTCGGTCTGCCCACGGGGCCCTTCACATGAGGTTGCAGCTCTTGGCTCTATCCTTGTGTATCTCGCCCTCGTTTCCGGTCCCATTCCCGTTTCCCCGGTCCGGCCGTCCCGCCAGCTGAGTAGATCGCTGAAGTCCCCGGCGTGAGTCAGTACGGCGCAGCTGCCTATGGCCCCGGCCGAGGGAGGCCACTGTGGCCACGTGAAAGACATCTCTGACGCTGCGCTCAGAGGACCGGGAGGAGCACTCCACGTAGGACACGGCCCCCACCTGCTTGGCCAGCACAGTGCCCTGGAAGGATGGAGTGAGTGGAGAGAGTTACAGGGCTTAGCCTGCAGCTCAGCAAGGGGCAGGGAAGCTGAGGGCAGGGTGGGTCAAGGGATCAGGTCAGAGGCCAGGGCAAGGGATTAGCCAAATTGGGTGTTTTCAAATCAGAGGCTGAGAGGGGCAGAGGTGAGAGGTCTAGGCGGGGACTAGGTCAGAGATCAAGGGTCCCACCTGTTCATGTGTAACAGGGATAAGCCTCTGCTTGGACAGCTCCCTCAGTGTGGCCAGGTCGGTCCGCATGTCTAGTTTACAGCCAACCAGCACAACCTTGGCATTGGGGCAAAACTCCTGAGTCTCCCCTTGCCACTATTTGGAGGAAGAAAACAGAGTTAGGCAGGGGTAGAAAGCGGCACAGGGGGGAATCCTTGCTCACAGCATGCAGAAACCACGCACCTCTCTGGGCCCTCCCATGCACGTAAGCAAGGAGGTGAGAGTGGTGGGCTCGGGCCGAAAGCAGGAAGGGTGTGGGAGAAGGGAAGGGAGGAGAGGGCGGGGGGGGCCTGCTTCTACCTCAGTGGCCGTGAAGGGCCTGCCACCCCCGTTCCCGAATGTGCTCCTGGGAACAGACCAATCCCGCCCTCCCTTCCCCTCACTGGGAACTGGGGCTGCCTTAGCTGACTCCTGTCCATTCACCGTGGGCTCTTCTCATGGAGACAGGGGTCTGGAGAGGAGACCACAGGGCTTTCCTGAGCTCCAGCAGCAGCATTCCTATCCCCTCCGTCTGGGGCTCCCACACCCAAGGAGATGGGGAGGGTGGACGAGAAGTCCCTTGAGTTCTTCTCCCTGTTGTCCCCCATCCCCCCCAGATGCCATATCCAGCTCTGAGGACTGATTTCCAGGAAGTCAGGGGGGGATTGGGAAGGGTGAGAGCTTCACACACACTCTCCCCGACGGCCATGCTCAGCTGAAATTCCCTCCTCCCGGCCCACGTGTTTTCTGGTCCCCCTCAGTCTAGCTGTCCTGCTTCCCTGGGCTCCCACCTTCTTGAGGACACTGTCCAGTGTTTCTGGTCGGCTAATGTCGAAGCAGATGAGCACAGCATCCGAATCAGGATAGGCCAGAGGCCGGACGTTATCGTAGTAAGAGGAACCTGAGAGAAGACCGGGAGGGAGGGGACAGACGAGGGTCCTGAGTGTGCGGAAGGCGTGGAAGGGAATGGGAGACCTTAGCAATCCTGGTCAAGGGATTCTGAGCAGAGAATGGGAAAGAGCAGGTATTAATACCCGTCAAGGAGTCTGTGTTTCTCCAAGGAAGGGAGTAGACAGAGGGGAGGTTAGATGGCAGAAAACAGCTCTCCACTTCCCTAGGGGGTTCTCTAAAAGTAATCATTCATAATCTTTTCTGAGTCTTTGAGAAGCTCATGAAATCTCTCAACATTCTCACAAAATTTTGCATGTGCTTTCTGGGCTTTGACAGACGTCTTCTAAAGCTCTCCAGGGGAGCCAAGTAAAAACTTGAAACAAAACAAAAAAAAACCCTCCCACCCTCCCGGGACTTGATCTCAGATTTCTCTAGTTCAGTCTAGAGAAGCAGTTTCCTGCCCCCGAAAGAAATTCTAAATGTCTCTCCTAAACCCAGCCCTATCTCCTAAGAAACATGTTCCAAAATAAAAGCCATTCCTTCCCAACTTTCCCAGGTATGCAGAATCGAGCTGAGAGGATGGGATACTGGGCTTTCTCCTTCAGAACAAGGTTTCTATGTGTCTCTGAAAGCTCTGCCTAGTTTTCCTGGCTTTAAGCAGAAAATTAATTTTCCTTCCTCCTAGAATAGGATGGATGGGCTGGGTTGACCTGGAGCCTAAGGGTCTAGCCCAGGGAGGGAGCAGGGTGGGGGCCTTGGAAGTCAGGGTGACCCCGAGGGACTTGGCTACCTGAAGTGTCCCACATGTTGAGCTCAATGCGGCGCTTGTCGATCTCAAAGCTCGCGGTGTAGTTCTCAAACACGGTGGGGACATAACTCTGCAGACATGAATGGCTCAAGATGAGATCCTCCAGTGCTCACCCCAGACAAACGCCCTCCTCATTCCCACACGCCGCGCAGCCCAGCCCGAGGACACAAGTTGGTCCGGTGTCGGGCAAAGGGGAGATCCCGGGAGCGGCTGCCTCAGCGGAATCTCTGCTAGGCTCCCGGACCCCCTCCCGGTCCTTTCAGGCCCTAGTTCTTCCCCTCTCCAATGCCCAGGACCCCCGACATTCCCCTAGCGCCCCCTCCGGGATCCTCCGGTTCTCCCAAACCCCATTCATCTCACCCTGCTCCCCAATGCCTCCCACCCCAAACCTCTGCAGTCCTTTCAGAAACCCCAACGCTTTCCCCAGTCCTCCAAGCCCCTCTCGCTGATCCCTGGTTACCCCAGCACCCATTTCCGTCCGTCCCCCAGGCCCCAGTCACCCACCCCCGCGGCCTCAGCGCCCCCCTCCCAAGACGCCGGTTCCTCACCCCGGGGTAGGCGTCCTTGGCGAACACCTGCAGCAGCGCCGTCTTGCCGCACTCCGCGTCCCCCACCACCACGATCTTGCAGCGACCGCTCTGCCCCTCCATACTCCCGGCTACGCGCCGGCCCCCCGCGCAGCCCCCCTCCCGGGCTCCGCTGCCGCCTCCCCCGCCGCTGCAGCTGCAGCCGCTCGGGCCGCCGACACCGGCATCTCTCGGGCCCGCGCCGAGCCCCCTCCCGGGCCCGCGGCCCCCCCCCACCGTGCCCCGCCCCCAGCCCGGCGGCCGCGCCCCCGGCCCCGCCTCCCGCCCCGCGCTGCCTGGGGGCGGGGCCCAGAGGAGCGGGGCGGAGCCCCGGGGAAACAGAGGCCCAGGAGAAGGGTTCTAGCGCGCGGGTGTGGTCTAATGGGCCCCTTTGGGTTTGGGACGTGCTGAACCGGGTTATTTGACTGAGTTGACTTCCTTAGGGATGGGGGAGGGGCAGAGTTCGGGGAAAGTTCTGAGGGGTAGGGTGGGAGCTGCACAAGCGCGAGGCTTGGGCCTTCTGCGTACCACGCGTGAACGCCGGTGTGCTAGTGCGGACACGCGCGGGGGAAGCCATCCACTTTCTGAACAGAAGGGGGCGCGCCGCGAGAAGGTAGGGGGAAGAAGGGCGTCTTTTTGGTACGGTCTCCCTCCCCCACTCTAAAGTCCCGGCAGGGAGTCTTGGGGATGTATAGGCAAGGACTCCAACACACCCACCCGGACAATGGTGACGCCCTGGCTTTCCGTTCCCATGGCAACGGACGGCCTGGCCTGGGGCTGCGGTGATTTAACCGCGGGCCCGGGCGAGCAGGGAAGCAAGGACTGAGTTTCTCCAGCCAAGCGCAGGGTGGAAAGTTTTGGGGAAGCTGCGTCCTCTGGTGGATGCTTCGGGGAGACGGAGACCGGGACAAAGAAGAGGAAGATAGAACTGCCCAGGGTGACAGCCGTGCTGGAGCCAGAAACAAGCTCTAAAGTCATTTCAGGCTTGATTCGGAGTCTAACAATAATCAAACCTCTGTTTTGCATTTGCATGGCATCTTTTACCGTTTAAAGGCGCTTCTTTAAATAGAGGATACTCGACTTAATTTTATCTTTACCCTGTAAAGATTAACTAGAGCAAGCAACACCATCACCATTTTACAGAAAGGACAATTGAAGCACAGAGCTTTAACAAAGTCAGATGGCTCGGTCACCCTGCTCCAAGTTTGCCACTGCAAGCAAAGAATGGGTCTCATTTGGGTCGTGTCAGAGCCTGAGGAACAACTCGGTTGGGCTCCGCTCCACAGGTGGCTGGCTCCCCACATCTGATGTAAGCTCAGGTTTGGGGATCATCCTTGTCCCTTAATATATTTTTAGCTTAATTATTATGAATAAGTAAGTAACTTAACTCGTAGTCTTCATGATCCCAAGAAGGACCTCGCGTGGGCCCGTACCCAATAAGCGCCTCCTCTCCACTTCTCGCGCTCGCGCCGCACCTGCACGGTGTCCCTGGCCCTTTAAGTCCGCGCTCGAGGCCCCGCCCCCGTCCCGGCGCCCCACCCCGCCCGCTGCGAGTCCGCAGCCTTAGCAAGTCCTGACTCGCGCCCCGCCTTCCCCAGCGGTGCACTCTCGGTCCAGCTGTGCGCGCACGTCGAGCGTCCCAGACATGTCCGCCGAGAGAGAGGTAGCCGAGGCGGCCACCGTGGTGGCGGCGGCCGAGGCAGGGGCTGGAGAAGATTCCTCTTCGCAGCTCCCGAAGGCGGAGGCAGCCGGCGACGCCCAGCCACCCGCGGCCTCCGAGGGGCCCGTCGCCCCTTCGCCGCCGCCGCTGCTGCGCTACCTGGTGCTCACCGGCTTCGGTGGCTACGACAAGGTGAAGTTGCAGACCCGGCCGGCCGCTCCCCCGGCCCCTGGGACCGGCCAGCTGACGCTGCGCGTCAAGGCCTGCGGGCTCAACTTCGCCGACCTTATGGCCCGGCAGGGGCTGTACGACCGGCTGCCGCCGCTGCCTCTCACTCCAGGCATGGAGGGCGCGGGCGTGGTGATCGCTGTGGGAGAGGGAGTTAACGACCGCAAGGTGAGCGGGCCAGTGCAGGGCAGGGCAGGGAGAGGCTGCGCGGGCCACGGGGCAGTGGGGCACGAGTGGGCGGGCGCCATAGGTGTGGCAGAGCGGGGGGAAACTGGCGTGAACCCGGGTAGACGGGCATGGAAGACGTAGGAAAGGAGCCTGTGCTCTGAGGCTCCTGGAGAACTGGATTTATGTTTGGGGGTGGGAAGTTGAGATGAAGTAATTGCCCCCTCCGCAAACATTTTAATTGTGGCCGCCGCCCCGAAACGGTGCTGGTGCTGGGTGGGTGGGGAAACAATAAGGAGCCTCTGCGCATGCGCACAATGACCTTTACGGCCCCCTCCCACCACCCGTGAAACCTATCCTGTACCCCTGCCCACTAAACACTCCGCGGGTAATTGTGGTCTGTGGCTCTGAGTGACGGCCGGTACCTTTTTCCCGCGAGGGAGCCTGAAGAGCTATGTAGTTGGGGTTGGGCGGGGGCGCGGGGCCGTGCCAGAGCCCTAGTCACATGCAGCCCCGTGGTCTGTGGGGGTGTGAGGCGGCCCCTCCCAGAGCTGGGCCTTAGAGACAGGCACGCCCATCATGGAGGAGAGGGAGTCTGCCACCCCTTCCTCCCGCGCACCGGCCTTATACTGCCAGTCTGATCGGGGAGGGTGGGGGTGGGAGTGGGGACGGGGTGGGGTGGGGTGGGGGGCGAGATTGGGTGTCTGGATCTTTGTCTTGGGCTCTCTGTCTCCCGTGACTGCACTGTCTCCTCCTCCGGTGACTCAGCCAGCGGACCACAACCCCGGGCTGCCCTTGGGAACTTTGGGCGGAACCCACCTCTGTCTCCTCGTAGAGGACCCTCTACTCAGAAACCGGGCCGGTGCCCATTTGGACTGGGGAGGGGGGCGTGGCACCGTGAGCAGGTTGGCCCAGCTCTGCCGGTCTGTGACTCCTTTTTGTTTATCATTAATCTTGGCGACAGCCCCAGGCACCGCAGAGTTTCAAATGGCCAACTTTTTGAGAGATTTGGGGTGAGGCCTTTGCACGTCATTTGTTTAGGGGTTTCTTTTCAAATCTGGCCCCTGCAAGAGAGACTCATCAAATACAGACTTTCTTCTTGCCAGACCTGCGGGTCCCAGAGCTCAGAGCTGGAATTTTTGGATTTATTGTACAGGCATACGTCTCCTTCCTCCTTAAAGGGCTTCTCCGTGGAATCAGCTCTGGCCCCACCCTTTCCACTGACTTCTAAATAATCCTACTCTAAGAAGGTGCTAAGAAGAATTTTTTTTTTTTTTTTTTTTTTTTTTTTGGTGGGGGGAGTAATAGTTCATGTTACTGCTGAAGGCCAACCACCTAACCTCTCCTCCCCACACTTTCCGCTTCGTAAATACAGGATATCCTGTCCAGGGTAAGAATATGATGTAAGAGGCTGGATTCGGAGGGGAGAGCCCCCCCTCCCTCCTGATATCTGGGCTGGGGAAGGGTCATGGGCCTGCCCTGTAATGGGCTGAGGGGTGAGCATTAGCCTGGGTAAGTGGACCTTGTTCTGGGCCAAATCTGCGACTGGCCACCACCTGGACTGACCACTACACTTTCCCCAGCTCTCCTGGGTTATTTCTGAGTCCGCTAGTCCTGAGTCCTGGGGTGGGATGCTTCCATTCCTCAGACCTCATCTCAGGCCAGTGCTTGCAGAGAAAGGTCCTACTCTGCCCTCAGTACTCCTCCTCAGTGGAGTGTGGACATGAAAAAGGATATGTGTGGGAGTCCCATCCCCCTGCCCCATGGATCCCAAGTCTCGTTAATGTACAGAATTCCCATCATTCCTGGCAGGGACCAAGACAGACTCGGACTGTCCTAGAAGAGCACCCGCACCTCCCTCTCCATGCTCTTCAGAGGACCATGAGAGGCCTTCCTCTGGAGACTGCCCCCTTTCCCCTGTCCTCCCCTTGACCCCCGTTGTTAAACTGGAGGGGAAGGTTCTGTTTCCTTTGCTGCCTTTCCCTCCTGCAAGGAGGCTCTTGTGCAGGTGGCTGAGGGTGTGGGGAAGGGGAGGGGGATGCCTTTTCCTGGTAGCTGGGATGGTGTGGCTCTCCTTGGCCATCACTCCTCCCCCCAGTCTCTGGGTGAAGCTTCTTTCTGAGCCCCCAGCGGCGGCTCAGATCCTTCTCCTGAGGTAACAGCCCTAACTGCTCAGAGACCTTTACCTGCGCTTCGGGATGGCCCTTACAGCACACGGCCCTCTTCCTTCAGCTAATGGATTGGTGACCTCCCCTCCTTGCTTCTGATATTGTCATCATTGTTGTCCTTATTAGTAGCTAACACTACGAAGTTCTTAGTATGTGTCAGACATTAGGCTAAAAACCACTGAATGGTTTTTTGCTACTGAATCCTCATTAACTGCCCTGTTTTACAGATAGGAAAACTGGGGCTCAAAAAGGTTAGATAATTTTTATTTGCCCAAGGTCATAGTGTCAGTAAACAGTGGAGCCCATTGTTTTTTTTTTAAACCAAAGCAGTGTGTGTGGTCTCTTCACCAATATTTCATGCTGCCCTAACTGTAAGCTTCTTGCATTCAGGGATCTTACACAATAATGAAGTGTAAGATCTGTAAAACGGAGATAAGGATAGTATCTTCCTCAGGGGGCTGACATGAGGATTGAGTGTTTATATGCAGAGCATTTACAGTAGGGCCTGGCCGTTGGCAAGCAGTCAATAAATGTAACTTATTGATGATATTATTATTACTATTGTTATTATTATAACCATTACCGCGAGTACTGCTGCTGCTTGTACTATTACCTCATTGCCAGGAAGAGGGCCTTGTGCATAGTAGAAGGTCATAAATTACCAGTGGGTGAATGAATGAGTGAATGAATGATGCTCTTTTTCCATTCTTTTTTTTTTTTTTAAATTACAGTTGATCTACAATGTTGTGTTAGTTTCTGCGGTACAGCAAAGTGATTGTTTCTTTTTCCATTCTTCAAGGTAGGGGACCGGGTGATGGTGTTGATCCGGTCAGGCATGTGGCAGGAGGAGGTGACTGTGCCTTCGGCCCAGACCTTCCTAATGCCCGAGGCCATGACCTTTGAAGAAGCTGCTGCGTTGCTGGTCAATTATATCACAGCCTACATGGTCCTCTTTGACTTTGGCAACCTACGGCCTGGCCACAGCGTCTTGGTACACATGGCTGCAGGTGACAGGCACCCTCCATTTATCCCCTTTCTTTACCCCACCCAGATCTCCTTCCAGGCCTCTTCCCTGCTGCTTGTCTGGACTGTTGTCATGGCAACACTAGCTGCCTCGGCCTATGGTGGCCAGAGGCCTCTGCAGTGTTGTTGCCGTGGTAACATTCAGGCACCAGGTCCAGCCTGGTGTGCTATCCATAGCAACGTGCCCTTGCCCAGCACCCCCTCCTTACCAGCCACCTTCCCCCCAATTCTCAATCTTGGAACTTAGACATGGGATGATGGGAGAAAGCCTCAAGATGAGCCCAGGCAAAATGAAGGTGATGGGCTGGATCCTTGAGAGGTGAGAATGGAGAGTGGTGGCTGGACGACTCTACGTCCCCTCCTTATGAAAGTGTCTTGCTTTAGGGGGTGTGGGTATGGCTGCTGTGCAGCTGTGCCATACAGTAGAGAATGTGACGGTGTTCGGAACGGCCTCAGCCACGAAGCATGAGGTGCTGAAGGAGAGCGGGGTCACACACCCCATCGACTACCACACGACTGACTACGTAGAAGAGATCAGGAAGATCTCTCCCAAAGGTGGGGTCAGGGAGTGGGAAGGGGTAGGATGGCATGGGACAGGGAGGGGGGGGTCTCCAGATCTGTGGATCCTAATGCTGTTCCTGGGCCCCCTACTGTGTGACAGGAGTGGACATCGTCCTGGACCCTCTGGGTGGGTCAGATACGGCCAAGGGCTACAACCTCCTCAAACCCATGGGCAAAGTAGTCACTTACGGTGAGTTAGTGGGCCGGGGCTGGAGGGGGAGTTAGGGGAAGCAGGGTGGGGTCTGAGGGGTAGGATATAGGGGCCCGGGGCTTTTGAATGCAGAAGGGACAGAGACTCCGCTGCTCTGTAGGAAGCATCACGGTTAGGATGGTGCTGGATATTGCATTCGGATTGCTCCCTCCTGGGTGTAGCTGCTGTCCCTCTCGTTCATGAGTCATAGCAAATTCTGTTCTCTGTGTGTTCTTGTTTGGGGATTATTCCTGATGCAGTATCAACCAGTCTGCCTTCCTCTGTCCTACCTCCTGGGCTTCTTGGGAAAGTTGCATTTCCATTTTAAAAACTACTCCACACCAAGAACAAATACATAAAGCTTAGAGCAATCTTTGAGTCAGCTAGAATCCATCTGGGCCAGGTAGCCAGCAGGTGGGAGGTTCTCCTACCACTCCCGGGTGCCGGTATGGATAATTGTAAGGGGCCCGCAGGGGGCAGATGAGCCTGGGTCCAGACACACAGGGATGTGCCTGGCACCTGGATTCACAGGCTGTGTCTCCTCGTCCCTCAGGAATGGCCAACTTGCTAACGGGCCCCAAGCGGAACCTGATGGCCGTGGCGCGCACATGGTGGAATCAGTTCAGCGTGACAGCTCTGCAGCTGCTGCCGGCCAACCGAGCCGTGTGTGGCTTCCACCTGGGCTACCTGGAGGGCGAGGTGGAGCTGGTCAGCGGTGTGGTGACCCGCCTCGTGGCTCTGTACAACCAGGGCCACATCAAACCCCACATCGACTCCGTGTGGCCCTTCGAGAAGGTGAGTGTGATGGCCCTGCAGGGAAGGCCTGGTAGGACCCGTGAAGGCTGGGGTCCCTAGGGGAGGAGTCCTGGGAGGAGGGGGGCTGACTCCTTTCAGCCGGCTCCCTGGACGGGCCGAATGGCGCTGGGAGCAGAGTCTTGTCTTCCTCTCCAGGTGGCGGACGCCATGAGGCAGATGCAGGAGAAGAGGAACGTGGGCAAAGTCCTCCTGGTGCCTGGGCCGGAGAAGGAGAACTAGGCAGGGGGCTGGGAGACCCTCAGGGCCCGGGGAAGAGAGAAGCTGGGAAGCCACGTGCTGTTGGCCACCAGACCCTCGCGGTTCATCCTCCATCACAACGCGCTGCCCTCTTTCCCCCCAAGGTCGCTGCGGTGGTGTCCTCTCCCCTGTCCTGTTCTTTCTCTTTAGTCAGGGCTTCCCCCTCCCCGCTTCCTGCCCTCTGAAGAGGTTGGGAAGTGACCACTTGGATGTCTGGGCCCTGCCAAGGGGACAGGGAGGGTCAGAGGGAGGCCGGCCGCTTCCTGCCCCCACCCTTTCCCCGGGCCTCGCTGTGCTGCTTTTGTGCCAAGGTTAGCCAATCCCTTCCCGTCCTGTTCCCTGTGCTTCCGCCTCCGCCTCGTCTCCCCTCCTGCCCCCGCCCCACACCTCCCCCAAGAATCGAAATGCCAGCTCAGGATATGGGGCCCATCTGTGTGAATCCAGCAATGTCCCTGTGTCGCCCTAGTGTCCCTTCAACCCGGGCCAGCCAGCGCCCACCTTGTTGTAAGGCCTCGTCCTCTTGTCCCCAATTTCTCGAGCACAATCGGCTTCTCCCACCTCCAGGGGTTCTGCCACTCTCCAGCAGGGGCGCCTCTTCCAGCAGGGGCGGGAGTCAGACCTGCTGCCCTGGGTCACCACGCTATGGGAGGGACACGGAGCCCCCTCCCCTTCACTGAGTTCTCTGGATTTGTTCTCAGTGCCTTAGCAACGGAAAGCTTGTTCGTGTGTGTAGGGGTCCCTGCCTCACACCTCCTCCCCGCGTCCTCCCCAGTGCCTTCCTTGTTCTGCTGGAGCTGGGGTTTCGCTGCTCCCCAGTCCCATAGCACTGCCAAAAATCTGTGTGTGTGCCGGTGTGTGGGGGGCCAGCCCCTAGCCTCCGGGGGCCTGTGCCATGTCCTGTCTCTGGGGCGGTCATCTCTCTATGGTGGCTGAGGCGAAAGAGGCGGGGAAGCTTTCTCAGCCCTGCAGCTAAGTGTGGCACTTAGCAGCCAGAGCTCTGAGAGGCGATGCCATCTGTCTCTTGTTCTGGGACCAAAGTAAAAATCGAAGCACGTTCCCCATGTAGTCACGGAGGCCCACTGTCTCCTCAGAGCAGGGAGGCAGCTTTTCAGACTCAGCCCCAAACTTTGTTTACATGGGTGGGGAGATGGAACAGGGGGGTCAAAGCGGAGGTTTAGGACCTGGGCCCCTGGAACCAAAGTGGGGACTTCCCGGGGCTAGGGGTGTAAGTCCCTCTGCCCTTGGATCTGGAATGAGGGCGGGTTATTGCCCAAGCCACTGCCATTGGGAGGTGGGGGAGGGGCTCAGCCTCTTCATCATCTGAACGAGGCCTAAACGTGTGAAGTGCGATTTTCACTTTTGTGTACCCACCCCGTCACCGTTACCGAAGCTGCCTTTGTGTTTGTGTCAATAAAAAGCCAAACCCTGGGTCCTGGATGTTGCCTCTGAGAGTGGAGGGCCAGGGGAGCTTGTGGAAGGCTCGGGTTTCTCCCTCCCCCCAGCCTTCTTCCATGGCCTAATCGAGTTTCCTTTCTTGAAACGAAATGAGGAAGAAGATCATGCAATGCAGGCACTTTTACTGTTCTCGGGGCAGCGTTTCACAACTCACAGTCCCTCCTGCCGTTGACCAGCATGACCTGTCTCTCCTGTACATGCGTCCAACCCCAGCCTGGTTTGAGGACCTTGGCAGAGGGGCGGGGGTGATGAGCAGGGCAGGCTCCTAGCCCAACTTGGCAGTGAAGACCGCCAGGCCCTGCTGTCCCAGGGGCATGACTGTCACGGCTTCCACCTCCCCGCCCCCACGGGTGGGCTTCTGGAAGTGGATCTCCAGGACGTCTTGTAGCTCCGGGCCATCCAGGACATCGGGAATGTTGAGCACCAGCACCGAGTGGGGCACTGGCAGGGACCTGACCTGGAAAAGGAGCCGGGAGCTGGGCAAGGGCTCGTGCAGGTTGGGCTGGGGGGGTCGGGGGTCGGGGGCAGAGGTCGGGGCAGGTGGCGACCGTGGGAGTGTGGGAGCGGGCAGGAGGCCTGGAGAGGTTGGCAGCAGGTAGGTCAGTGGGGTTTCGGGGCTGTGATCCTTCCTTGGGCAAGTTTCTGGCAGGCAGACAGGTTACCGGGTCCAGTCCCCATCTTCCACCTTCCCACTTACCTCAGCCTTCTGGATCTTTCCACTCATGTAGGGAGAGACTCTCAGAGGGAACTGCTGCTTACCCAGTGGCACTGTGAACTGGCCCGTCTGGCACAGGTGCTGGGCCACTGCAGGGACAGGGAGTGGGGGACCTTCAGCATCAAGGGCTCCCCCCTCCCGTGGCCTGGTGCCTCTGCTCTTGTCTCGCCGACAAGCCCCTTACCTGTATCCTTAGCGAAGCCCAGCATGACACTGCCCTGCAGCAGTTCCCGCGTCTCCACATCGCCACCCCCGTTCTTGCTCTTGCCAAAGAAGATCTCCAACTTGTCCAGCAGCTCCTCCTCACTTAGCTCAAGCCCGGCAGGAAACCCACTGACCAGTACTCTCTGTTCATTCATCTGGCTGGACACCTAGGGGGAGGCAGGAGGGAGTCTTCCCAGGCACACCCCACTCCCTTGTGCCCAGGTGCATGGGGCCCCGTGCAGACCCCAGGGCCCTGCCATTCTGTCACCTGGATGGTGGTCAGCATAGGCAGCTCCAAGGGCTGGACCTGCACCCGCAGTCGGAACGCTTCCACACTGATCGTGTGCTCCGTTTGCTGCAGCACCTGCTTGGCCACTGGGTGGGGGAGTAGGGTCAGTGCTTAGGAAGCCTCCAGCCTCCCTCCCAAGGTTCCCCGGAGCTCACCATTGGGGTCATCAAAGGTGACCAGAGCAGAGCCTCCAGGCAGAGGGTAACAGATCCGCACGTTAGAAACCACAGACTTGGCCGTTCCCTTGCCCTGCTGGATGTCTCCTCGGAACACCAGGGGGGCCTCAGGCACTGGGAATGGGACCTGGAGGTGGGGGAGGAGAGGCTGATGCAGATTTCAGGGTTGGGAGAGCGCCCCACTCCCAGGAGGAAAGCACCCCCAATTACATGCCACTGATGCTGAGTGCCAGGGATGAATACTGAAAGAAGAGCTGGGTAACTAAGTGGATGAATGTGGGTCAAGCATGTACTGGCACTTTACATACAAAATTCTAGTTTGCCCTCACACAAGCCCGTGAGGTAGGTAGCTCCACTTTACAGAGAAGCAGACAGGTTCAGAGAGTTCAAGTAACACACTCGAGGTCACACAGCAAGGAAATGGCAGAGCCAGTAGTGAAACCAAGACCTCCCCAGCGCTTTCTACCAGGCCACACCCCCTCCCAGCTTACCTTGTCTGGGGGGTTGTCCCTGAGCTTCCTTTTCAGCTCCTGTAGCCCGGTCTTTAGTTTGGCCTGTTCCTCCTGAAGGGCTTGGAGGGCCTATTGGAGCGGAGGGGAACAACCAGACATCCACCTGCCTCTCCAGAGAATGAATGAGCCAGGGAAAAGGGGCCGCGATTCTGGACACTCCAGGAGCAGAGCCGATGCTCAGCCCGAGAACAGCCCAACCCCTTTACCCTGCCCTGGGCTTGTCTTGGCCCAGCCTGGCTGCCCCCATCTCAGCTGCTTGAAAGGCAGGAGCCTTTGCAGCAGCCACGGCTGGGTCATTCCTGGAGACCTAGAGTTTAACAAACACTGATTGAGCTCCTGCTATGAGGTACTGGGCACGACACAGGCAGTAGAAGAAAAGGGTCCAGCGCTTAGGCCTATATAAAACGGTACTCAGGGGACTTCCCTGGTGGTCCAGTGGGTAAGACTGCGCTCCCAACGCAGCCTGTGTGGGTTCGATCCCCGGTCGGGGAACTAGATCCCTCATGCGTGCCACAACTAAGAGTCCGTATGCCGCAACGAAGATCCCGCATGCTGCAACGAAGACCCAGCACAGCCGAAATAAATAAATAAATATTTCAAACAGACAGACAAACGGTACTCAGGACAGTGCACAATCACACGACTGATGGTGGAGGAGAGGCTGATGGTGGAGGACAGCAGGAATTTGGAGGAGGGACCGTCCCAAAGCAGTTAACACCACTAGGGAGGCCTCGAGTAGTAGGGGCTTACAGCTGCAAGATGTCATAAGACCATCAGCTAACATGTGCTAAGCCCTTTATATGGATTATACCACTCACGTCTTGCAACAACCTTATGAAATAAACACCCTCTTCTTATTTTGCGGATGAGGCAACAGTAGCTCAGAGGTCAAGTGACTTACCCGAAGTCATTTGGCCCTAGGCAGTCTGACTACGGACTCTTCATCTATGCTTTACAGTGAAGAAATCAAACTCAGAGCAGGGCAGTAATTTACCCCACATCTCCCAGCTTGTCCCATGACTGCCGCCCTTTCTGCTGTACCAAGCAGCCTTTCAGGCCGGGTGTGATTTGGAGCAGATCCAGAGAGAGCTGACAAATGGGCAGGGGAGTGACACCAGGGATGGGAATAAATGCACCTTTGTTTGTGGGATGGAGAGCTCACCCTGTGGTTGGAAGCCTGACAAATAAGGTCAGCTCAGGGAAGTGTGAGCTCACTGGGGAGGACGGGACTCTGTCCCAAGTGTTCAGCAGAGTCCCTGGCACAAAACAGGCATTCAGTAAACCCGTGTTGAATGAATGAATGAATGAAGTGAACAAATGACAGAACGGGAACATATTACAGTGGGCGTTGAATAATTCAGTGTGAGTTCACTCTATTTTAAGCAGAAGAAAACTAGGGCTTGATCAAATAATGCCGGTTAATGTAGTGAGAACTAATCAGTGACTTTCAGGGTCAGTTACATGACATCAATGAGTCAGGGCAGCAGGTGCAGTGTGATACGGAGAGGTGGGGACTCTTACATCCTGCAGACAGCATGTCCCAACTAAAGTGGCAACGCCTTCTCGGCTCTAGCCAAGTTTTTTCACATGGAATGTGGTCTCAGTATCCTATATCTTCCCATTTCTAAGGGAAACCAGAAATCTGGATTTTTATTTGAAAAAGATGGCTTGATTTTAAATAAATATGAAAAATAAAAGTTGGATTCAGTCTTTAGTCCATCCTCTTTTTACTTCTGCTTTAAATCTTGACCTAATTACACATATTGTTTGAAAATCTAGTAATTGGCAATGCTATTCAATAAATAGCTTTAAATAAATAAATAAATTTATTTTTAAAAGCTTCATAAATACAGTTTAAAAAAAAACATTCAAAAACGTCCATCCACTGGTGAATGGATACAAGGAAAAACAAACAAACAAATTCAAGCCAGAGAGTTTATCAGTGGGAAAATGGGGAACTGGTGAAGATTTCTGAAAGGGGGAGTGAGGTGATGGACACAGTGTTGAAAAGAGCACAATCCGGTCATCAAAAAATGGACAGAAGACCTAAATAGACATTTCTTCGAAGAAGACATACAGATGGCCAACAGGCACATGAAAAGATGCTCAACATTGCTAATTATTAGAAAAATGCAAATGAAAACTACAATGAAGTATCACCTCACACTGGTCAGAATGGCCATCCTCAAAAAGTCTATAAATAATAAAGGCTGGGGCTTCCCTGGTGGCGCAGTGTTTGAGAGTCCGCCTGCTGATGCAGGGGACACGGGTTCGTGCCCCGGTCTGGGAAGATCCCACATGCCGCGGAGTGGCTGGGCCCGTGAGCCATGGCCGCTGAGCCTGCGTGTCCGGAGCCTGTGCTCCGCAACGGGAGAGGCCACAACAGTGAGAGGCCCGCGTACCACCAAAAAAAAAAAAAAAAAAAAAAAAAATAATAAAGGCTGGAGAGGGTGTAGAGAAAAGGGAACACTCCTGCACTGTTGGTGGGAATGTAAATTGGTGTAGCCACTATGGAAAACAGTATGGAGGCTCTTTAAAAAAATAAAAATAGAGTTACCATATGATCCACCAATCCTGCTCCTGGGCATATATCTGGAAAAGATGAAAACCCTAATTTGAAAAGACACATGCACCCCAATGTTCATAGCAGCACTATTTATGATAGCCAACACATGGAAGCAAGTTAACTGTTCATCAACAGATGAATAAAGAAGATGTTATTTATATATATATATATATGTGTGTACACACACAGACACACACACACACACAGGAATATTACTCAGCCATAAAAAAGAATGAAATAATGCCATTTTACAGCAACATGGATGGACCTAGAGAGTACCATACTAAATGAAGTAAGTCGAGAAAGACAAATACCATATGATACCACTTATATGTGAAATCTAAAAAAAAATGACACAAATTAATTTACAAAACAAAGACAGACTCACAGACACAGGACACAAACTTATGGTTACCAAAGGGGAAAAGGGGTGAAGGAGGGATAAATTAGGAGTCTGGGAATAGCAGATACACACTATTATGTAGAAAATAGATAAACAAGGACCTACTGTATATAGCACAGGGAGCTATATTCAATATCTTGCAATAACCTATAATGGAAAAGAATCCGAAAAAGAATACATATATGTATAGCTGGATCACTTTGCTGTACACCTGAAACTAACATAACATTGTAAATCAACGATACTTAAAAAAAGAAAAAAAAAAAAAGAGCTGGCAGTGACGGCAGGATGAACTGGAGCAGCAGGCACTGAGGACAACAAGCCCAGATCTGCGGCTCTAATGCTCACAGACGTGACAGGAGCTGACCTGAACCTCTGGCACTTGCACAAGGAGCACGCACAGATGAGTACATCTCACGAGGAAAAGCTGCCAGACTCCGGATGCTGTATTAAAGCGACAGAGGGGACAGACTGGAGAGACGATGCAACACTGAGGTTGCAGACTTGGGTGTCCAAGGATTTGGTATAATGTCATTGACCCAGCAGGCAAGGGAAGAGAGCCAGTAGTTACTGGGGACCTGCTAAGTGCCCGGCACAGTTGGACTTCATCCCATTTAAGTATCACAGAACTACCTCCTGTCTCCAACTCCCAACTGAAACTTCTCTATCACAGACTTCTTAAGGACAACACAGGCTGATTGTACTCACTTACTTGAATTCAACTATACGTGCTATTTATTTACTTAACGAACATGATAACTTGGTCTCTAAATGCAAGCCAGTATCCATCTGGTACTCAACTGAAAAAAAAAAAAAAGGGATCCGTTTTACACTGAGCTCATTGAGAGACTGCAAATTCTGGACACTTAGGGGTGAGTTAATGATTTGAGGTTCATTTGACTACATGAATTCTTCTGCCTTACTTGCCAAGTTTAGAACCTAACCACCCCGAAGATAAAATCTCATGCTACCTGTGTTCATCATAGCAGTACTGAGAGGCAGTGTGATATAGCAGTTAAGAGCACAAGTTCTGGGGCCGAAGCTCTGGGGCTTACATTCAGCTCCTCTTACTACTGCCAAGACAATGGGCAAGTTATTTAACTCTCTGTGCCTTGGTTTCTTCATCTGTAAAGTGGGAATAGCAAATTTCTACCTATGTATAATTTTATTTGGAAAAGTAGTTCCCGGCATATGATGAGTGCTATGTTAAATGTTTTGTATTTTAATAATCCCCATTTGATAGTTGAGGAACCTGAGGTTCATCAAGGTTAACTAATGGTGGGAGTTCCCTGATGGCCTGGTGGTTAGGATTCCAGGCTTTCACTGCTGTGGCCTGGGTTCAATCCATGGTCGGGGAACTGAGATCCTGGAAGCCACGTGGTGTGGCCAAAAACAAAAAAAAAAAAACCCACAAAAAAACAAAACCAAACAAACAAAAAAACTTTGGCCCTAATGGGCCAAAGTAAGCCAAACCCAAGGCTGTTGAAGACACAGTGTCAGGGACAGGACTTGGTGGATCGGACTCTGGGTTAGAACAGTATGTGGTAATGGTACAAGCCAAGAGGATGGAAGAACTCATTCAGGGACAGAGCCCTTAAAAATGTGATCTTTGAAGATACCTACTCAGGGGTCAGGAAAGATAAAGGAATGCAGAGAAGAAAAAGAAGGCATGGGGACTTCCCTGGTGGTCCAGTGGGTAAGACTCTGTGTTCCCAGTGCAGGGGGCCTGGGTTCGATCCCTGGTCGGGGAACTAGATCCCACATGCATGCCGCAACTAAGAGTTCACATGCCACAGTTAAGAGTCCGCATGCCGCAACCAAGATCCCATGTGCCGCAACTAAGACCCGGTGCAGCCAAAATAAATAAATACGTGTTAAAAAAGAAAAGAAAAAGAAGGCATGGTCAGGGCCAGGGCCAGGATTAGGTAGCATCATAGACACAAAGGAAGAGGAGTGATGAAACGGAGGCAAAAGAAAAGGAGGGCTACAGAAAGTCCCCTCCCTCATTTGCTTCCTTATTCACTCATGCAATGATCAGCTACCAGGCATCTACCATGTGTCGGGCCCTGTGCTAGGCTCTGGGGATACAGTAGTGAACCAAACAGACAGGACTTCCCTGTGGGGTTTACATTTTAGGGGATGAGCCAGATAATAAACACAATAAATAAGTAAAATCTGCAGTATGTTAGTGATAAGTGTTATGGACAAAAACAGAGAAGGGAGGACGGAGAATGTTGGAGTACAGTTTTAACTGGGGTGATCAGAGTAGGCCTCAGTGAGATATTTGATCATATCCTTGCAGGAGATAAAGGAGTCAGCCGTGTGCATATGTGGGGGAAAGCTTTATGCAGAGGGGGCGGCAAGTGCAAAGGCCCTGAGGTGGGAGTTTGTTGTATGTATTTGAGGAACATCAAGGAGACCAACGTGGCTGGAGCAGAGAGAGTGAGGGAGGAGTGGTGGGAGATAAAGTCACAGAGAAAACAGAGTGGGGCCATGAAGGGCCCTTCACATAAAGGGAGGTGGGAGGCTGCAGGCAGGCTTAAATGCTAACAGGGTAACTTGGCTGTTGTGTGAACAGACTGATGTGGGGAAAGGGCACTAACAGGGAGACCACTTAGGAGGCCATGACAGTGTCCAGGTGAGCAATGCTGACGGCCTGGATCAGGTGGTAGCAGTGGAGGGGGTGAGGCGCAGACAAGAGTTTAGATTGATGGAGGGAATTCCCTGGCGGTCCAGTGGTTAGGACTCCACACTTCCACTCCAGGGGGCACGGGTTCAATCCCTGGTTGGGGAACTAGGATCCAGCAAGCCGCGCAAGCGTGCCACACACACACACACACACACACACACACACACACACACACACACACACACACACACAAAGTTTAGATTGATTCAAGTTGCTGATGGATTGGAAGTAGGATGTGGAAGAAAGAGACGAGTCTGTGATGACACTAAGCTGTTAGGCTTGAGCAACTGAGGGGAAGGAGAGCCATTTGCCGAGATGGGAAATTCGTTGGATGGAAGAGATTGGGGTTTACTTTGAACATATTAGGGATGAAGAGCTTATTTGACATCCCAGTAGAGGCGCAGAGTGGTGGTTGCCTCTATGATGTGGCATCCAGGGAAGGGGTCCAGGCCATGAGTATAAATTTGAAAATTATCCAAGCAGAGATATTTAAAGTCACAAAATTAAATGAGATCAACACGTAGAGGTCCAAGGGCTGATTTCTGGGGCAACCAACACTAAGAGATCAGGGGAACAAGGAAGCACCAGCCGAGGAGAATGCAGAGGAGGGGCTGGTGAAACCTGAGGGGGAGCAGGCATGAAGTACACCACGGTTAAGGCAGAGGAGCCCGCAGCTGTGCCCAGTGCTGCAACAAGCCTTGTGCCAGGAGGCATGAGAATGACCGCTGAGATTGAGCAACAAAAAACAGTCCTGCTTATCATAAGGAGATGGTCAGTTCATGCACAAGGATGATCACTGTAGCCTTGTTTACAATGGAAAAAAAAAAAGAAATCTACATGTCCAACAAGAAACAGCTAAGTATAAAATATTTAGCAATTAAAAGACAGTAATAAAGAACAGTTAGCATGAAAAAGTGCTCACAATAAGCACAAAAAGCAAAATATAAAGCTGCCTATAAATACATTCCCTATTCTGTTGATTTAAAATGTTTTAATTCATGAGGATATTTATTAATGCATAAAAATTCTGGGAAGATAGACGTCACAATGTCATTAATAGACTTTGTCTCTCAATAATGAATTTAGGGTGATTTTTTAAAAATACAGTTTCCTGGACTTCCCTGGTGGCACAGTGGTTGGGAGTCCGCCTGACAATGCAGGGGACATGGGTTTGAGCCCTGGTCCGGGAAGATCCCACATGCCGCGGAACAGCTGAGCCTGTGCTCTACCACAATGAGAAGCCCACCCGTAGCAATGAAGACCCAATGCAGACAAAAATAAGTAAATAAAATGAATAAATAAAAAAAAATAGTTTCCTGAACCCACCTTCCTTCTTTCCTTTCTAATATATAAAGGCCCTTTAAGAGAGCACTTTTAGCAGAGTGGGAGGAGTGAGGGGTGGCTGAACTGGGGAACTGGGGATATGAAGAGGTTGGCAATATTAACAATAATGAACATGTACTGAGCACTCAGTAGGTGCCAGGCAGCGTGCTCAGTTTTTACTGTGTATTTTAGGGATTGTTTAGTTTAATTCTGGCACGGAGGTATTCTTGTGTGGAAGTGTTACTATCATTCCCACCAAATAGATAAGGAAATGGGGCTTAGATTGTAAACTTTAGAGAGGCTAATAACTTACTCCGGGCCACACAATTGGAGGAACCAGGATTTGGAACCAGGCAGGCTGGCCTCTAGAGCCTGTGTCTTCCATTCAACATTTGAGGGGCAAATGAAAAATTTCCAAGCAAGAGATCTATATATTTGTAACAGACGGGGTAGTATCAGGGAGAAAGACTGAAGAAACTAGGGAAATGAGATTCATTCACTCAACAGCTGTTTACTGAGCGCCTACTGCACGCCAGGCACTGTGCTGGGCACCGGGGATCAAGGGTGAACAGGCTGAGACACAGGACCAGCCCGCAGAGGGCTTAGTCTAGCACGAGCAGGGGCGATCGGGGGTCGGGAAAGGGGGGGCCACAGCAGACGGGGGGGGGTTCGGTCTCAGAAGAGTGACACCGCTTCCCTTCGCCCTGAAGAGAGGGCAAGGTGACATTTAGATGGAAATATGAGGAGAGGAACTTGTGGAGGAAGATCTCAGGAGATAAAGGTGTGAGCAATTCTTCAACTCTTTGGGGCCACAGAACCCTTCGAGTATCTAATGAAAACGATGGATTCTTTCTCCAGAAAAATGCACATCCACACAAGCAATTCATGATCCCCTGAGATACAGGTTATAGAACTGTGTCTGAGGCAATGGATTAGGGGACCAGCTCCCTAGCGGAGAGGTCATCCCAGCCGGCTCTCCCCACACCTGTAGCAGGTCTAAGAGATGGGTAGGGAGAGGGTTGCCTGCCAGGCCCTGGGATACCTGTAGATTCCTGGCCAAGAGGAGCATTCCTCTTGGATTCTCCCCACCCCCAAGACCCTCCTCTCACCATCATGGTCTAAGGTCCAGTTAGCAAGGGCTGAGGCTTCAGAGCTGGCACAAAGTGGCAGGGTCCAATGCGACTCAAGTCTTGCTTGCCCTTCCTTTGCGGAGTTCTGGTCTCCCCAGCAGACCCTGAAAGACACTTCTTACGGTTCTTATGCAGCCTCTTTGCTTTCACTTTCATTTCAGTAAAGTCCCTGCCCTTCCGTACTCCACCCCTGGGTGGCTTCCTGGTCTTCGAACTTCCCCCAGCTGTGAGGCCTCAGGGGAAGTTACCCTGCAAGCAACTACGAACTGAATGCTGGCCCCAATCAGCCATTCATTCCCAACCTAGCAATCCCAGCACAGGCCTATTGGTTCAATTTTGTCTGCTTTGTTAATGGCTATTTCCCAAGAGCTTAGAATGTTGCCCAGAACATGCAGACGTTGATAACTGAATGAGAAATGCAACCAGGACAGATAAAGCCCCATCAAGTTGACAAAGCTGTAGCAATAGCCAGCACTTGAGAGCTGTTATGTGCCCAATACCAATCCTGCTTTCCATGAATTAACTCAACCTTCAAAACAACCCCTTGAAGTTGGTTCCATTTTCCCGATGAGATTCTAAACCTGTGAGGCACAGAAGTGTAGAAACCTGCCCAAAGTCACATTGCTAGGAAGTGATGCATGTATCCAAACCTGGTTGGAACAGTATTTGAACTTGTATTTTTAGTTAAAGAAGGGTTTAAATATAGTTCCATTTGTGACTGTGAGTAGGCAAGCTACTTACTGGAGACATCGAACACTGAACACTTAAGGGTGAGGGGCTTCCCTGGTGGCGCAGTGGTTAAGAATCCGCCTGCCAACACAGGGGACACAGGTCCGAGAAGATCCCACATACCGTGGAGGAACTAAGCCCCTGCGCCACAACTACTGAGCCTGTGCTCTAGAGCCCGCTCCGCAGAGAAGTCACCGCAATGAGAAGCCCGCGCACTGCAACGAAGAATAGCCCCCGCTCACAATTAGAGAAAAGCCTGCGCGTAGTAACGAAGACCCAATGCAGCCAAAAAAAAAAAAACCAAAAAACACTTAAGGGTGAGATGAGTCCAATGAATATACATAAAACAGTGCAGGATAGTTTTCTATTTTCACCTAGGCCAGGGCTTCCCACTCAGAGTAACTTACTGAGCCCCTTTCTCAAGCCCCCACCCCTCACCCCAGCTGAAAGTGTGCCAAGTGTGAAGCTTGGCAAATAGGGCCATTTTCATCCTAGTTCCATTTAGTGACTTAGCACCAGCTTGGCTGGAGAACCTATTTCATCAGTAACACCAGTCACGGTTAAGTATCTAATGAGAGGTAAAATGCTATAGAAGGGCCAAATGCCTTTCCTGTAACACAGTGGTGACAATCCAGAGCCCAAACCCCTTGAATCACACCCTTTCTTGCCTGTCTCTGCTAGCCAGACCATTTGGGGACTTCTCCTTGGTCCCACTAGGAATGGCTGCTCTGTGGCTCAGGCCTTCATTGTTGGTGTCCATCCCCATCTAGAGCAGTTCTCCAGTGTGGTCCTCGTCCAAGCAGCACCAACATCACTTGACAAGATGCTGAATTCTGACCTACCAAATCTGGCACTCTGGTTTAACAAACCACCTCAAGCTAGTGACTCTTAATCCAAAGTAGATGGTGTCCACTCAGAGGGGCCTTTGGTTGTCACAACATGGCGGGGGTGGGGGGGGGGGTGGGGGTGGGGGCTGGGGGCGGAGAACAGTTCTCTAGATATGTAATGGGTTGAAGCCAGGGATGCTTAAACAATTCCACACCTAAAAATGTCCAGAGTAGCTCTTTTGGGGAAACCGTTCAATATCACATTTTACCCATTGAGCTAGACCATGAAAGGATTATGAGGCGATGGACAGAAGTAGCCCATGTCTCACAAAGGCAGATTGACCTTTTGTTTTATATTTTCCCACAGTCCCTCATCCACCACCCAGTGTCTCTCATCACATGAATGCTCTTTCCCAGTCTAATAACAAGAAGAAGGCAGACACATGGATTTTTTTTTGTATTTTTGTATTTTTAATGACTGAAACAGACCTAAAACCGCAGCTTCTGAAAGAACCATTTGTTCTTGCCGGTCTTGTATCTAGAGGGGAGAAAAGGACACCAATGAGGGGAAGAATCACAGAAGACAAAACTGTCTTCATGGAGAACAGTGAAACCATACTCCAGCATTCACTACCAAAGCCTACTTACCTCTCCTCAAACTTGACCTTGGCCTCTCGTCGGGCCTTGCGTTTGAGAGCAGGGTCTCTGAAGACATCCTTGTTGACAACAGTTTTGTCCAAGGGGATATCCACAGAGTACCTGGGGACAATGGCAGGAAGGTAGGAGCAGCCCACGTGCTGCCAGGGCCTTCACCCCTCCGCCCCACTCCTGGGACACTGGCATGTTAAGGTCTGACTCCACAGGAGCTATCATCAAAACTGTGCTGAAGTCCTGATGATATTCTTTGGAAATGCCCAGTTTTAACAAACTCATTTACATAGATACAAGCCACTGAAAAACTTCACAATTCACTCTCAGTTTCCCACAACTACCCTACCCTGTAATAACGATTATCCTTGAGAGTGGAAGAAGGCAGGCCAGATTCTATGCCTGTGTTTACTGTGGCTGGAAACAAACGGAACAACCTTTACTCAACACTTCAAAGAATTTTCAGGTGAGGAGAGAGACATATCAAGAGCAAGTCTGGAAGAGGTTTTTCAATCCGGCTTTGCCAAGTCGGGGAAATCAACAGAAAACGACAGGAAAGTGAACACTTCCAACATGGATTAAAGACGCAACACTGGAAACCACGGCCAAATGACAAACTGAAAATGATGTCTCTTCCACTGGAGTGGCTGCAGGGTTGTCTCCTTATTCGGCAGGGCAGAGAGTGGGAAAAGTTAGAAAAAGTCACTTTCATTCCCATTCTTGAAATGCTCACCTTGTAGGCATGAGGTGATTATAATTATAAACTTTCACGAAAGACTTGATCTTTGACCTCTTGGCAATTTTCTTCTTGCCCATGGCAGCTGTCACTTTGCGGGGATAGCGATCAATTCCAGCCACCAGAGCGTGGCTGTAGGGTCGGTCTGAGGTGCCATCATCAATGTTCTGAATGAGCAATTACATGTTATTGCTATTTAGGCCCCTTTGCGAGATGTAGGGCGTGTACAGAAAGAACACCCTCAACCCCTAGGCCTCTGAGACCCACTATTATAAAAACCACACAAAGCAGACATTCTAAGTGCTATGCTAGATGCCCAAAGAGTAACAGGGAAAAGGGTGGTATCCTTCCCACCAGGAAAAATCTGGAAGGGTTCCTGGGAGGTAAGAGATTTAAAATGTAACAACAGTGAACAATTATGAAGTGACTGCTATAGGCCAAGCACTAGTTCTCAGGACTTTACGTCTCTTAACTTCCTCCAGGATTGCACTGCTAGGAAGGGTTAGGGGCAGAATTCCAAACCTGGCTGCCTAACTCCAAAACCAGCCTCAGGAAGACGGAGGAAAGGGAACCAAGGGTGCCCCGGTGTCCCCAACAGTCAACAGCAGTGGTGTATGTGGCCAGAGCTTAGGAAAATCTCATAAAAGGCTAAAGACGTAGGTAAAAGGCAAACGG
The DNA here is from genome assembly GCF_949752795.1 of Hyperoodon ampullatus. Taxonomy (NCBI): domain Eukaryota; kingdom Metazoa; phylum Chordata; class Mammalia; order Artiodactyla; family Ziphiidae; genus Hyperoodon; species Hyperoodon ampullatus. The sequence continues at coordinate 7,391,438 of NC_136932.1, read as the reverse complement.
TGAACGGCTAGATTATGCTAAGTGACCATTTTAACTAGAAACAATTTCTCCTCTTTTTACGGAGTCCCAGCTGCAGCACTTACTACCTGATGGACCTCAGGTGAAACTTAACATCTCTAAACCTTCGCAGTAGAAAGCAACCTTATGGTTACCGCAAGGACTGCACATGACGACACTTATATAAGGCAGTGCCAGGCACCAAGCAAGCGTTCAATAAACGTCAGCCATTAGTATTATTTAAAACCTCTTTGATACAGAACGCGTTGGGTGTTAGCTGTCCAATTCAACTCCCATTTGTTATTTTGCGTCTTTCTCTCTCAAAAGCTCTCATGCATTCACCCCCCACCACCACCATTCGCAATGCTCAGTGAGTAATGCCCCCAAACTAGGTCTTGAATTCCAAGTGGCCCGCCCGCCCCATTCACGGGATACAAAGGGGCACAGGTTCGCGAGGTTGGTACCTTTACGATGACCGCTTTGCGTCCGGAGTAGCGACCGGCCAGGACCAGCACCACCTTCCCGGGTTTCATGAACTTGCCCATGTCTGAGGAGGAAAGAGAAGGGGCCGCTCAGAAACCCGCCAGCTCAGGCTGTGGGCCCGAAACTTCAGCGGCGCTCACTGCCGTCTCGGCTCAGGCCGCCCGCAGGTCCTGCTCGCAAGACAGGATCCGCTACGAAGCCGTCAGAGACCGAGGAATGAAAAGCACCCGGCACCACCCCGCAACTCGACCCCCAGGCCGCGGATGGCTGCGGATTGTAATACCCTGCCCCAGCCGCTACTCACCTGCAGCAACCTCTCCGGCCTACAGCAGAGGAAGAAAGAGCACTTCCGCTTACCTTTCACCCCGGGGAGGGTGACCTCACTTCCTGCCCCGCCCCCTCGGGCTTCTCCCCGCCTCTTGCGTGGCGCTCAGAATCTGTGTTGAGGGCGGAAGAAGCTACTGAAGGGAAAGGAAGGCCTGGCAGCTTTTTTATTCAAATCAAACTTTATGAGCAGCTCCAGCAGCAGCAGTAGAAAGGTCAAAGGAGCTCTGCCTCCCCCGGAAGGCTTTTACGTGGACGCAGCTGCTCCTCTGCCCCCTTGGTTGTAGTTCCTTTCTCTGGCGCTAGCGGGTGGGGGAGGCACAGTTTGAAATTTACTTTTTTTGCTTTGGAACAGTAAGAAACAAAATAGGACATTTATTAGTACCAACTGTGTACAGTTACGCATAAGGAAGAGACGAAGATCAATCAAACAAGGGAACTTGCCCTCATTTAGAGTCTAATGATGTCAAAGACATTTCCGACCAGAATAAAGGAGGGAGATGAAGGAGGATTATGGTGATACTAGCAGCCATGTACCCTGTGTCAGGCCAAGTTAATCTATCTACGTGTATTATCTCTTTTGATCCTCATAACGACACTAAGAGATAAGTAATGTTATCTCCATTCCGCAGTTGAAGATACTGTGGTTTGGGGAGGTTAAGTAATTTGCCCCAAATCCACAGCTAGTGGATCAAGCTGGGAACTCAGATTCAAGCAGTCCTCCTGAGCCCATACAGTTTACCCAGTCACCAAACTGACTACCCACTCTGTGCCAGGCAAGATGCTAGGCACTTCAGGTAAGTCAACTGCTATTTAATTCTCAGGAATCTGCATCTTGGGTATTTTCCTCCCATTTAGACATGAGGAAATTGAGATTTAGAGAGCCTAAGGCTCTGATCATCAAATCTGGGTTTGAACCCAGGTCTAGTTGGCTCTCAAACTGAATTATTTCCCATCACTTACTGGAAGAGTGTTTTTAGATGGTTCCTTAGGTGTCTTCCGAGTTCAAGAGAAAGAGAAACCATCGTATAGTTTTTGCTCATTTGAACACTGACGAATCTATAGGATTGATCTTGGGCAAGACGTGGGAACAATCAGGGTTTCATCATTTCTCTTCTTCAGGCTCTCCAGGGACCAATTTCCCCTGCAGCCCTCAGGACTTCATTCCAATAGTTTATCACCCTAATTATGTACTTGTATTTCTACATTTAATGAAAATGTTTTGTTTTAATTTGTAATATGACATTGTAGAGTTGGAAAGGAACTCAGAGATCGTCTACTCTGTCCTCTCAAAGAGGAAAGTTCTAGAGCAGCAAAGTCACGGAGTCGGTGGCGCAGATCAAGGTTCCCCCGTTCCCAAGCCGCTCTTGCCACTGCACCACACGATCCTGTCCATTTCCACCTCCATGGTCTTCTTTCAGCCTCCTTATCTGCTTCTGTCTCTTTTGTTGTTTCTCTCTTGGAAAACAGAAACCAAACCCTGAAATCTTATCATTGCCTTGAACTCTTATCACATACTAAAACTCTCCAAATCAAATTAGTAACTAAATCCTGTGAATTTTGCCTCATGTCTTTTAAATCTGTTCTATCCTTTTACACCTGCTCCCTAACTGATCCAGCTTCAGTTCTTTGTTTTCTCCAGTCCCTCCTCAAAACTTTGGGTGGGTCAAAAACTGCTTGGGATGCTTATTAAATATGCATTGCCAACTGAAGAGATTCCAGTTCAGGTCTGGTGTGGAGCCATGAGCTATAGATCTTATTTTTAGAAAGTTCTCTAAACACAACTCTTAAGTCCGCCACTTACCTGCCTGAAATCCTTCGTTGGCTCTCTGCACCAAAGTCTGAACTCTCACTCCCTTCCTCTCTATCTTCCTTGCAGTATAAGTTCCTGTCTCCTCCACACCCTTCACATACCACCTGGGTTCCAGCCAGCTCAACTACTCAAAGATCCGACCCCTTCTGAGCGCCAGGGTCTTCACGCAAGCTGTTCCATGTTTCGTTATTCTTCTCCTCCACTGTAGCTGGGCAAAATCCTATCCATCCTTCAAGGCCACTCTAGAGTTCTCCCAGGCAGAATTCATCTCTTCCTTCTCTATGCTCCCTCAGCAATCCAATCCATACTTAATTTTACTATAGAACATATTTCAGTTGGTTTGGATCAGTGGTTGTCAAAGTGTGGTCCCCAGACCAGCAGCATAAGCATAACAAGCATGGGAACTTGGTAAGAAATGCAAATTCTCAGAGCTACTGAATAAAAAACTCTGGGGATGGAACCAAGCAATTTGTGGTTGGTTTTTGTTTTATTTATTTATTTATTTTTGGTTGCATTGGGTCTTCGTTGCTGTGCGCGGGGGGGCTACTCTTCATTGTGGTGCTCTGGCTTCTCATTGTGGTGGCTTCTCTTGTTGCAGAACACAGGCTCTAGGAGCACAGGCTTCAGTAGTCGTGGCACGCACGCTCAGTAGTTGAGGCGCACGGGCTTAGTTGCTCCGCGGCATGTGGGATCTTCCCAGACCAGGGATCGAACCTGTGTCCCCTGCATTGGCAGGCGGATTCTTAACCACTGCACCACCAGGGAAGTCACAGCAATTTGTGTTTTAACAAGCTACTCAAATCTCCAATTGGCTTGCTACCTCCTTTGCTAAACCTTGTGTTCCTTGAAGGCAGGGAGAGATAAGTTCTGAGCACCTAGCCTGGCCCAAGCAGTTGGTGGGTGCTCAGTAGTGAATGAATGAAGGCAGAGCATCTTGGGAATCTTTAATAATGCCTTTCAGACCATACAATGGACCCTGCACTTTCACTGGATACATATCCATGGCTCTCTTTCATTCTGTTCTTGCATAGCCTTAGACCTCGGCTGACAGTCCCTCCTCTCCTCCTTCATCCTGTCTGCCTCACTCCAAGCCAAGCACAGACCTCTGTCCTCAGTTATAATGCAGATGTTATCAGTGACTAGCAGGTACGTGACTGCTGGCAGGCTTGTCTCTGTCTCTACATGTCTTTAAGTTTCATGAAGAACTTGGCAGAGCAATGGCTGTCTGCCCATCTCCCTGCAGCCTAGTCCTTTGGCAGCTGAAATTTCTGGCAGGCATGTGGAAAATACCTGTTCATCCACAAAGCGATGGTGAAGTGAGGGGGTGGATAAAGGAGAGAGAGGAACAAAATATCTAGAAGCAGCATGATACAATGAGGTAACATTAACAGTATAAAGAACATAGGATTTGGATTCAGGCAACTTGGGTTCAAATCCCAGCTCTTCCAACATGTAAACGTGGACAAAATATTTAACCTCTGCAGTTCAGTTTCCTCAGCTATAAAATGCAGATAATGTTGTCCTGCTTTACATGTAGTGAGAATTAAATTAGGATGGCACACACACAAAATGCTTCTCATGATGTTAGCATAAAAGCCTTAGTACCAGTTTTTGTGAGGATTGGAAAAAGATAATACTGGGGTGATCCAGGGCTATGCCATATGACTACAGCACTTATCACCCACCCTAAATGGTATCCAGACAAGTGAATTTAAAAGTGCCAATTCCTAAAGTGGCATGTGTGGTGAGATCTGCTGTGGGGATAGGACTGTAGGCCTGGGCAAGATGGGATGATAATGTCAACGACACTTTCTCATGAATTTGTTCAAGGCGGGTAGTGGGGGAAACACCACCAAAGCTGAGTTGATCCAGCGCAGGGGGCAGAGAAGAGGCAGAAAGGCCAGGAGCCAGGCATTGCTCAAGGAAATACTGATCTGGATCAGATACGCTGAAAATGCCCAGACTTATAAACCAAAGCCAACAGTCTCTAAGGTCTTTGCAGAGAAGCTACACAAAATACCATGATTTTATTAGCAACCACAGATACCATTTTTCACAACATTTTACACTTATCCTGTTTCACATGAAGGAGGACTAATTCTAATGAATTATCAAGGATATATCTTAAATATCTTACTGAAAAAATTAAGTTAAAATGCACTACATAATAGTGCGACACAAAGTGCAGCTGGCAATTTAATACGTGAAACGATGGTAAATCAGCACTGTTGGGAACCCATTTGGCTTTCCAGAAGGTGATACACTTTGCTCACCTTTGGTCAGTCCCAGAGCAGGATGCAAGCTGAATGGCAAATATGAACTAAAAAGGCTAAAAGAGACCCAACAGGACCAGTCTAGAGTCAGTTTTACAAGGAAATGCCAAGCCTCTTGTCACCAGTGATCTGCCACAGTTCCTACCCGCGCTGTAGTATGATCACGTGGTCAGACCTCCTCTGCCATCCAGCCTCCAGGACACATGCAACACACCTCGGACACGTTTCCTTCTGAGGAGCTGGGAGGTGTGCAGAGGAAAGGTTACTCGCCAGAGGACATGGTACCAGATGGTGGCTGTCCTGGTAAACCAGCTCCAAAACCGAAAGACCATCATCTGGGCTGTGAGGAAAGGACCACGTGGTCAGGGACAGATTTCAGCTCTTGCCTCTACACAAAAAAGGGCTCATATTAAAATCAACTGTGGGGAATTCCCTGGCGGTCCAGTGGCTACGACTCGGCGCTTTCACTGCTGTGGGCCCGGGGTTCAATCCCTGGTCGGGGAACTAAGATCCTGCAAGCTGCTCGGCGCAGCCAAAAAAAAAAAAAAATCAACTGTGGTAAAGACCCTTAGAAATGCTGTTCTCGGATATTCCCACTCCCGGTTTTAGAGGCAGCTATGGAACACACACGGCCTCCCCTGACCTTGGGGTCAGGAAGAAAGAGGCATCAGTATTCACAAAAGGAAATTGAATTCTGACCTAGGACTCTCTCAAACCTGCTTCAAGTGAAGGAAGATGGCTCGCAACTTGACGGGAGCCTTAAGTTGAATGTCTTCTAGGACAAACAACTCACTCATGCTGTCCCTCGCCACCGTGAAGAGAATGGTCACAGCAACCCGGATTTTCTACAAATCAGATATGGTGTGATGAGTGTGTGCCATGACTGATGTCTTTTCAACAGGCTCAAGTATATGTGCTCACACATACACCGTGGTTACACGCCAGGGCAGAACCTTTTAACAAGAGGGTCTCCAGCATATCTTTCTAAGATGCTAAGTTGATGGGGGAGAGAGACTTTGCATCATCTGGCTAGGGAAAATGTCTTTAGCCCCTCCTCCTAATTCTTGCTCTTATCCTAGAAGACTAACCATCTATCCTTACTGAGCAAGGTGCTGGTCTGGGGCCAGATCATTCTCATCAAAAGGCATCTTTGATGTTCTTGAGCTGGCGCACAGCCAGGTCTACAGGGAGGCTGAACTTGAGGCTGCTGAGGCGGCTAAGCAGGTTGAGGGCACTCTCAAAGCCCGTGTGTGCCATGTAGCTCCAGGGCTGGTAGTGGGGCTCGATGAGCGACCCCGACTTGCAGATGAGGTTCACCCAGGACACGAGACGCTGCTCATTCAGCGCCATGCACACCAAGGCCTTCAGCTCCGAGTCTGCACTGCGCTTAAAAGGGCCGTGCTCCGTCAGCACCACGTGGATGGCTGTCAGCAGGCTCTGCCTGGGTGTCACCACAGTGCCTCCCATGACAGGCAGGGCGAAGGACTGTGAGAGCTTCCGGGCTGGGGATTCCACGTAAGCACGGCCGTTCTTAGCGTGGTAGTACTTTACAAAGAGCTCCCAGGGGTGCATGGCCTCGGGGGCCGAGGAGAAGGCCGGCAGCAGACAGGCGATGGGGGCCATGACGAGGCTCACCCCCGGCGAGGCGTCGTACAGTCCATGGGCCAGCAGGTCCCTCACGGCCACAGTCAGCTCCTTCCGTACAGCCACGGTCAGCTCGTCCTTGCCTCCCAGAGAGAGGTCCTGGAGGCAGGCGGAGCTGCTCAAGTGATCGTGCGCCTGGTGCCTCAAGGCCAGCTGCTTCACCCTGTCTACTGACACCTCCAGCCTCTTCAATAAGGGAGAGTAGTCCCTGTCAGCCTGGTCCCTCTGCCACAGGGTCTGTGGGATCTGGCCCGTGGCGCAACCGAACTGGCTAACAGCAAAGATCTGGAGCACTGCCAGCACTCGCTGCATCAGGTGCAGCCCTGTCTCCCGAACTCTCTCCATGTCTTCTGCCTTCGCTGCGTAGAAAACACAACGACTCATCAGTGAGAGGCCATAGTGGTCAGAGGGACAGTCAGCAAGTCACAAGCTGAGATCCAGTCTTGCTTCTGAGCCACAGCATGGGTCCCACATGGAGCCAAGAGCCACCTAGGATGTCGCTGGGCTTACTTTTTTTGGTTAGTAATAACTATTTTGAGATATGATTCACATAACACTCAACTTACCCATTAAAAGTGTATAATTCAGTGGTTTTTAGTATATTCACAGAGTTGGGCAACCATCATCCCCCAAAGAAACCGTGTACCGTTGGCATTTCCCACTCCCTACTTCTCCCCGATCCCCCGGCCTAGGCAACCCCTAATCTACTTTCTGTCTCTATAGATTTGCGCATTCTGGAAGCTGTACTTACTTTTGCTGTTTCCTGGAGGTGGTCTGCTGCTGCCAGTTCTGCAGGAGCCGTTTCCTGTCTTCCCACTGGCCTTGCACTCACAGTGTCCACTACCTGTCTGTAATGGGCTTCCTACTTCATCTGCAATCACAAGTTACAACGAGGAGACATTTATTTAGCCTCTTTATGGCAGATTTTTAAAGGCGAAATACTATTTACTAGTGCCTACCACATGACAAGACTCTTACAAATAGTATTTCATCGTGTGGAACAGTGACTGGCATACACTAGCTGGCTCAATAAATATCTGCTGAGTGAAGGAAGCATGAATCATCATTTTATGGAGGAGGAGAGCGGGACTGAAGAGGTTAGGAACCTGCCGCACCTCATTAGTCTATGAAGGACAGGAAGCCAGTAAGGGGCAGGGCTGAGATTTTAACTCTCTGGTTTTAAAATCCATGTCCTTTCTACTCCACCATGCTGGCTCCCTTACCGAGCGATCAAACCTCTTACATATACATCAAGGACTGGCACCTTTAGGTGTTAGTACTCAGAATACATATAATTATGATGACATCCAGCCACCCTTCTCTTTCCATCCCTCCTCTGACCTTGGATGAAGCTGATGAACATCTCGAGGTCTCGGATCTGAGTTTTCAGCTGCTCAACCAGCTGTTCTTTCACTCGGGCTGGGTTGACGATCTGAGCTACAGCTACATCCACACGCTGCCGAAGCTCCTCAGTGGACAGTGAACTGAGGTCCTCGTTCAGATTCATGTCCAGTTTCTTTATTAACTCATCGATGATCACCTATCAAGACTACAAGCCATGAGCACACCCTTTGGAATTTTCGGGGAGAGGGTTAGGAAGAAGGAGAATCTTTACTAGTGTGCCTCCCTTCTACCCTTAAATGGAAATCAAATTTGTGAGAAAAATGGTGCAACTGCTGATCAAGGTGAGGGCACAGGCCTTTTACTTCTCTTATAGAAACAAGGACCCCTGGTTCCTCTCTGACAGAAATGGCTCCTCTCACGGCAAATTTTCTACCAGGCCAGGTAAATTTCACTCAAAAGAACAAGACTGTGAATGATCCAAAGTGGCTGATGATCCCAAAAGCCCCATATTTAGCTTCCCCCATGGCCTCCAAGAGAATAAATACTGATTTCCCTTAGTTTCTAGTCCTTCTCATCCCTTCTTGCCTTACTACTCTAGGCAACTAAAGGAAAAGCTCTACGAAACATCCAGGCATGTTACAGCCAAAATATCCTAGTGACAATATGAGGAACAATTTGAAAACCAGATAATGTATAACTCCAGCCCTGCCAGAAGAACAGCCACATCACAGCTCCAGAGAGACAAACATGTAAAGGAGACTGTGTTTTGACTAGCAGATTTACCTGTCTGCCCAGGTGTTGCTTTAATAAATACAGCATTAAAGTCAGGATTCCTGGAATATTTATTTACTGGTGCTGGGGGAGAAAACTAGTTTACATTGTATGAAGTGCCCAAGTAGAACGGTTTCAATGATCAAATGAAAGAAATTATTGCTGTTATTATTATTTATTACTACTATTATTAATAATAATAGCCACCAAAAAAAAAGAAAGAGCTCAATCATCACATTAGAAAGCTTTGGCATGTGTGTTTCCACGTGTGAATAAAGACTGGTCCCAGGTAGCAGCAAAATTTCCCTTTGATATGGGCCAGCAGTGAGGCCGAGGGTGAGCAAGCTGGACAAGGCTGTCCTGTGAACGCTGGAAGGGACAAGGTAACCCGAGGCAGTGGAGGAGGCGCCTCTGGATCTGCTCACCCGCTGCCTTTCCAAGACCACGGACTGCGGCAGGGAGTCGTAACTGCCTTCCTGATAGGCAAACGTCTCCAGGTCATCGAGCTGGGTTTTGAGCTGCAGTATCAGTTCCTTCTGCTTCTCCCTTTGGGTTTCCAGATGTTCCCGTTTCTCCTGCTCACTCTAAGATGGGAAAAGATTTGGGTTGATTTCACAGGAAAAGAAAAAGTCAGGGCACATTATGAATTCTCTTAAGCCAATAATGACAGTAAAATATAAAATGTTTCCAAGTAACCCAAATGAAATACAGAATTCATGGGACAGGTTCAAAAATGAGAATAATTATTTCATCGGGGCAATTTATTAAATGCGTATTTTCTTTAAGAAAGTATTTGTCCTTCATTGGAAATAGGATATAAATACAATGGGGCCTTTCCTTAAGATTGCTTCCCACCCCCTCAGGTCTAGTTAAGATTGACACAATTTATCTCAGCCAAGACAGCCTCCTTGGAATTAAACATGCCATCCTCCAGAGCCAATTACCGCAGAATAAGTCCTGAATACTTGCTACAGCCAAATTTTGCGAGAGAATCTGGAGGTAAGGGTGTAGAGAGAGGCTTTATAACTCATAACCAGTTTTCTTAAGGTCCAAAGCACCTCCAATGTATTGCAAAATCAAACAAACACAGGTACCTGGGGCAGTGAAAAAAATTCAAAGCCAAGTAATAGGGGTGAGAAGGTAATTATGTTTAAAATAAATAAATAAATAAAAGTTCGGTAAGGTTCCCTGACCAGTGACACCTTTTCTCACTGTTGGCCACCCGGTAGTTTCTGCATTTGAATGAAGAAAAACGCTTCGGAGAGGTAAAATCTTGGCAATGTATTTTCAAATACTGGTTCTTCCTTGCCTTTTTTGAGTATCAAAAACAAAACAAAGCAAAACTAGCAAATCATTTACAGGTGTAAGGCTGCATTTTAAACTAGATGTCTATAAGATATTAAAGTTAATCTTAAAATGGTACTTACCAAGGCCTCCAGAAGTAAGGTATGAGAGAGAACAAATGAAAAACAACAAATTAACTTTTTGTTTAGCTATTTAAAAAGCAATCCCCTTGCTTTAGCTTTGCTCAATATGAAAGCAAGCCTTTTCTCAGGGGATACTGCCTCTCCAAAGCTTTCCCAGTGTTGTGGTTTTTTTCTTAGAACCCTGTTCTTCTCCCCCACTTAGTGGCCTAGCTATTCTTTAAGAGGTTTCCTCGACTTCCCCAGGCAGAACCAATCACTTCCTCCGTATTTTGTACACACTTCTACTCTAGCTCATGTCACATTATAATGATTTGTTTAGGATTCTGTCTCCCCAGGTCTATGAACTCCTTAAGAGCAAAGGCCCTGACGACCCCCAGGGCCTAGCACTGTGTCTGGCACAGGGTAAGCTCTCAGTACACATTTGCTGTATGTTACTGAACGCAATCAGGTCCAGAAGGCCACATTCCAAATAATGAACTCTTATGGAAAAAGTTGTCTAACCAGCCCAAAGGGAAAGGACTAGGGAAACTTTGTTTTTGTTTTCATTGTATCCCATCCCAACATTATGAAGCCAAAGAAGAAAGAAACCAGTCATAGATCCTGATTCCATTTTCATGAGTGTGTCTGCTGAACGCTGTTACCTGCCATGGTAATTACTGAGTATGCGATTTACTGGAGTGTGGGCAAACATGTTTACTAGGTGAGAACAATGAGCTCTGGTGCAAGGCAGGAAATAACAGAAATAATTTCCAGTATGAAGCGAGAGAAAATACTGGTTAAAAAAACAAAAAACTGGAACTGATAAGTAGTAAATCGTTTGGTTCTAACATGTCCCCACTTTGGCACCACCTGTTCATGTGTCAATATATGCACACAAGATTACAGCTGCTTATTAGGTGTTTTGAGCGCTACAGTTTTTTTTTTTTGTTGTTGTTTTTTTAAGTTGTACACTGTTTCTAAAAGTAAAAACGGACAACCAAAAGAGCACCACATCCACACCAAACCTTTGGTGCTCCTCACTCCTGAACAGGGCCTGAGCACAGAAATTCTTTCTATCCTACCTGTTCCTTAAAAGTCTGGCAATTTGGGCTTCCCTGGTGGCGCAGTGGTTGAGAGTCCGCCTGCCGATGCAGGGGACATGGGTTCATGCCCCGGTCCGGGAAGATCCCACATGCCACGGAGCGGCTGGGCCCGTGAGCCATGGCCGCTGAGCCTGTGCGTCCGGAGCCTGTGCTCCGCAACGGGAGAGGCCACAACAGTGAGAGGCCCGCGTACCGCAAAAAAAAAAAAAAAAAAAAAAAAAAAAGTCTGGCAATTTGAGGACTTGTGTAAGGAGCTGTGGGTATACGGAGAGAAGGGTGGAACAGTAAACAAAGGACTGCACTGGAAACATTTCAGATTAAAATACGCAAGTCAATATCTGCAACTGATAAGTCTTCTTGGTTAAAACCAATTTAAGTGGGAAGAAAGCCACATATGGGTTGTAAGCTAAACAATAAGAAGGTGGAGAAAAAACAGCGAGTCTCTTCCAACAAGCTATCTACAACTGTGCACTTCCAGAGGTTCAAGGACTGTAAGGAAACGTCCCCTGGGGCTGTCATACAAATTCTCAGCATTCGGTGTTGACTAACTGAATGAATCTTGTCACAGTTACCGAAAGGGCTTCCTTTAGAATACCTAGTTATTAAGTAGGATGGGGAAGGAGTTTTAAAATACCAGCATTAGGAAATTCACATAATTAGGACTTGTGCTTCTTACAATTACTAAGAGACCTTGCTGTTCACCAAAGCTCTCACCCAGACAAGAGTCTGAAGATTAAAGACATTCTCTAGATTCTAGGAAAGCACGGACAGGGAGTACATCTAAATTTCCATGGATTTCAATTCACTTGCTCTTCTCTAAGCAATTTTCTCAATCTCCAGGGTCGGAGGACTCTATCAGCAAATGTGCTGAGGACTTAGGTTCTTGAGGCGACGGCAAGGTGAGCGGGAGCAGCACTGTTTCAGTTGGCTGCTCTGTTGCCCTCTGAACACTCTCCTCGCTCATCCCTCTTCTGCTTCTCACCTCATCACACCTGCATCTCTTCCCACACCTTTGGTGAACACCTCTCACCGTCAGCTTCCCAGGCCTCTCTGTCCTCTTGCCTTTCAGCAGGTCCCGAACACCTGTCTGGTCTCCTCTTCTGGGACACGCATAGCCACCTAGACGAGCCGGCTTCTCACCAGTGCTACCTCCGTCCGCGTTAGCATCGCCACCCACCCACCCCTCTATTCCCATATCCCTCGGGGCCCGGCCCCAGCTGTTCACCTGGTCCTCGCCCCGCAACCGTGGCCGGTCCCCCGGCATCCCGTCGCCATCATCGCTGGCGGGGTCCTCTGGGCTCCCGTAACCCAGGACGTGAGGGCAGCCGCGGAAGGCGAAGTCCTCGAGCTCGCTCAGGAGGCGCTGCTGCTCCGCCGGCGCCCCACGCACCACCTGCCGCAGGCGGAACTGCACCTGCGCGAAATGCGAGGACAGCGCGAGCAGCGCCGAGTCCAGCCGCCGCCGCTCGGCCCGCAGCCGCCGCAGCGTCCGGCCCGGCGAGTCCGGTGGGGAGCCCGGGGCCGCTCCGGGCTCCTCGGCCGCCGCCTCTTCCGAGAACGCCGCCGCCCCGGGCCCGGCCTCTGCCACCGCCCCCACCGGCGCCCAGCGCACTGCCTCGCACGGCGGAAGCGACTCCTCTTCCTCCTCCTCTTCGTCCTTCGCCTTTGGTCCAACGGCCGCCACCCCCGTTACCGGTTCCTCAGCCGCTTCGAGAGCCGCCATGTTTCAGGAAACGCCGCCGCACGTCAGCCACGCCCCCTGCTGCCATGGCAACGGCGCGCTGGCTGGGAAACCCGGTGGAGCGGATGGGCGGGGCCCAGACGTCACCTAGTTTAGACGTCATCCAGGGCCGGCCTTCCCTTGGGATTTAATTCTGGCCAGTAGGTTTTTTTTTTTTTTTTTTTTTTAATAGAGCGCCTGCCGTGTGTCGGTCACTGAGTGTGCTAAGCATTGGCGAAACAGGCTAATGAAGCCGGGACAAGTCCTTCCGTGTGTATCGACCTCTAATCCCGGCGGGCGGGTCGTCTATTCCTAACGTGTGTATTTCTGGAGACCCCAAGATGTGAAGGGCTGCAGGAACTATGCTCTCCCAGAGTCTCTTCGGAGTGCGGATCCCTTGGCTTAGGCCACGTTCCCACTTCCTCTAAACCCTTTCCCCAACCATGTAAGGAGAGGCAGCTGCTGGGGGCGTCCCCAGGATCTAAAGATAGCGGCCCCTGCCTCGGATTCCAAACGCCTCGGGGCAGCGGGAGCCGCCATGGCACGGTAAGTGCTTCTGGCCGCCTCTTTCACTAGAGATTCCTTTCCCCTCGTTTTCTGGGCGCTCCAGGTTCTGCGAGGTCCCACGGGAACCCCGGACCCCAGGTCTCTGTACCCTTGGGGTGGTGAGGGGAAGTGTGACCTGAATGTTCTCCATAACTCCCTACCTCTCTACTCTCGCACTCTCGGTTCTCCTCAGGTTCATCTTCACCGCACACCTCAGTCTCGTCACTCCCCTTCCACCCGCTTCTGTCTTATTTAGCTCCGCTTTGACCGTGCTGTAGCATAAAACGTCCCTGGATTTTCCCCAACCTTTCCCAAATGCCCTCGGTCTTCCCTCTCGCACCCCTATGAAGCCCCACCTCAACTCCTCTTCAGGCAGCATGCTCGGACCCTGTGGTACGACAGGCCCAAGTATGTGTTCATGGAGTTTTGTGTTGAGGACAGCACCGATGTCCACGTGCTCATCGAAGACCACCGCATTGTGTTCAGGTAATCCCCTCCCCCTCCACTGCTGCCAGCGCCTGGCTTCTTGGGAACCTTTCCCTTCTCCTAATGCCCCCACACTCCACACTCAGCCTCCTCTTCTCCTTATCTGCATTGTCTCCTCAGCTGCAAGAATGCCGATGGAGTGGAGTTTTATAATGAGATTGAGTTCTATGCCAAGGTGAACTGCAAGGTAAGGGTGGGGTGGGGCGGTAAGGGCTGGATGGGAAGGCTGCTTGGGAAACGGAGATTCATTCTAAACCTCAGACCCTAAGAATGATGCTCTCTATCGGGCAGGACTCGCGGGATAAGCGCTCTGGCCGCTCCATTACTTGCTTTGTGAGGAAATGGAAGGAGAAGGTGGCCTGGCCCCGACTCACTAAGGAGGATATCAAGGTGGGTGTGCGGGAAGTGGCCGCTTTTTCTCCTGTGCTCTCTATCTGTGTACCCAGGTAGACAAGTTAGGTCTGGGACTCACCCTTGGCTCCTTTCCCACCAACATTCAGTTACTCACCAGGTCCTGCCTATTTGACCTCTTAAATAGAATCCATGATTTAATCTCTTCCTAATTCAGGCCTTATCCATTACTGGGTGAGGTTTGTTGCATATTTTCAGCACCACCCTCAATCCATCCTCTGCATTCCTCGCAGCATGGTCTGTTTGAAACACACATTTGACCCTGTCACTTTTCCTCTTAAGACCCTCCAGTGGCTTCTTTTCCCCTAAAAGTTGAAAGTTGGCTGCATGCTGGCTGGATCTGCCTCTCATTTGTTTTAGCAGTCTTCAAAGTGTTAAAAATTATTTTGACGGGCCACTGACATTTAAAAACGTGGAGATTTCAGACCTCCCTGATGGCTCAGTGGTTAAGAATCCACCTGCCAATGCAGGGGACACGGGTTGGAGCCCTGGTCCTGGAAGATCCCACTTGCCGTGGAGCAACTAAGCCTGTGCGCCACGACTACTGAGCCTGCACTCTAGAGACCGCGAGCCACAACAACAGAGCCCACGTGCCACAACTACTGAAGCCTAGAGCCCGTGCACCGCAACAAAGAGTAGCCCCTGCTTGCCGCAACTAGAGAAAGCCTGCGTGCAGCAACAAAGACCCAAGGCAGCCATAAATAAATAAATTAATTAATTTTTTTAAATGTGGAGATTTCACCTTTCAGCCGGAACCGCCATTTTCCAGTAACTCACCAAGATGACCAACACAAAGGGAAAGAGGAGGCCACCCACTATATGTTCTCTAGGCCTTTAAATAAACATGGAGTTGTTCCTTCCATGCGAATCTACAAGAAAGATGGTACTGTAGATATCAAGCGAATGGGCTCTGTTCAAAAAGGAATGCCCCACAAATGTTACCATGGCAAAATTGCAAGTCTACAGCATTACCCAGCATGCTGTTGGCATCACTGTAAACAAACAAGTTAAGGGCAAGATTATTGCCAAGAGAATTAATGTGCATATTGAGCATATTAAGCACTCTGAAAGCAGAGATAGTTTCCTGAAATGTGTGAAGGAAAATGATCAGAAAAAGAAGGAAGCCAAAGAGAAAAGTACTTGGGTTCAGCTGAAGCACCAGCCCGCTCCACCCAGAGAAGCACACTTCATGAGAACCAATGGAAAGGAGCCTGAACTGTTGGAACCCATTCCCTATGAACTCATGGCATGATAGCTGTAAAGAAAATAAAAGATCTAGATTGTAAAAATAAATAAATACATAAATAAAAATAAAAATGTAGGGATTTCACCTAAAAATCCAGATTCTCAGCTTCTCTTGGAAACTGGAGACTCTGGCCACACTGGTCTAAATTCCCAAATGCCTAGAGTTGGAGCTTGAAATGGGGCATGCATTCCACTTCACTTCACTCCTTTTCATTATCTCCCTGACACTCTCAGGCATTTGAACTTGTAGCTTCTGCCATTTGGCTTAGAGTCTAAGCACCACAGCATGACGTATAAGCTGATGACGTGGCTGTTCTTTCCTTCTGCAGCCTCACACCCCTTTACTCTCTGCCTCAAATGTCACATTCCAGCCACAGCAAACTGCTTGCAGCTGTCTTCCACACACCAGGCTACTATGCACCTCAATACCTTTGCTCAAGCTATGCCTTCTTCCTGGAAAGTCTCCATCACCACTACCTTTGCCCACCTAACCCCTGCTCATCCTTTAAGGCCCTGCTACTCCAAGAAGGCTGGCTTCCTATAATATCCCCTACAGAACCCACCGTCACACTTTCCACACTGTATTATAATGATTTATTTACATTTCCCTTCCCTACTTTTTAAAAAAAATAAATTTATTTATTTTTGGCTGCATTGGGTCTTCATTGCTGCACGTGGGCTTTCTCTAGTCGTGGCGAGCGGTTCTTCGTTGCGGTGCGCGGGCTTCTCATTGCAGTGGCTTCTCTTGTTGCAGAGCACAGGCTCTAGGCGCACGGGCTTCAGTAGTTGTGGCACTCGGGCTTAGCTGCTCCGTGGCATGTGGGATCTTCCCGGAGCAGGGCTCGAACCCGTGTCCCCTGCACTGGCAGGTGGATTCTTAACCACTGCACCAGCAGGGAAGTCCCCTACTTGCTTCTTGATGGCTGGGACTGTGTAGTGAACATTTTAAAAATCCCAGTGCCAACCACAGTATGTGTTCAACAAATACCTGTTAAATGAATGAGTAAATAACTTCTTTCCCTGTCTAAATGTGGGAACTTGGAATATGGGCCTCAAAGGGTTGTCCCTGATTCCAGGGAATGCTGCTTGGTTGACTCCTAGGATGCTTTATGATACAGTTATCATTCTAGATGTGTTATCTTTCTAGTCAGTTGGCTCCTGGAGGACAGAGTTTCTATGCTTTTCCATCTCCTACAATGCCTGGCATTGTGCTTGGCACTTAGTACGTTCTTGGTAAATCTTTGCTGCTGCTGCTGCTGATGACGTGGCAGCCTGGAGAGGGGTTAACTAAAGGGGTGCTGTTGGGAAGATGATACCCCCATTGACCCTCTTTTCCCCAAGCATGCTCCCACACACATACCCATGCTCATCTATGCGCTTCTGCTGCTGCCTTCCTGGTCTGTGACTCTCTGTGCTTTCCTCCTGCAGCCAGTGTGGTTGTCTGTGGATTTTGATAACTGGAGAGACTGGGAGGGGGATGAAGAAGTGGAGTTGGCTCAGATGGACCATTACGCAGAGGTAATGCTGTTTTCTGCCTATCTCAATCATTCTCTGTGACTCTCCCCACACATTGCTCTGGAGGATTGTCGTCGGGGCTAGGCAGAGGGATATGATCTCCCCAGGCAGGTTGCTCAGTGGTGTGATAGTCTTTATGTTTTGTGCAATGTTTATTTAGTAGGGTTGAGAGAAGTGAATATTGTTAGTGAAATTGTATACATAGATTCATTCACTGTTTAGAGTAGAGTCTGTGTTCCAAAAAAGTTTGGCAAAAGCTTTTCCTACTTTTCTGTAATTCTTGTTCTCTCTTCTGTTTTCTTTGTATATGTGTGTGTGTTTTTCCTGAGCCAGACAGCTTCATGGGAAGCTCAAACTACGCAGTATAAAAATTCACATCACAAAATAAATCACCAATCCCCAATAAATTGCACCGTGCTATACGATATTTGGTTTCCGAATTTCAGCTATTTATTCAAGTTCCAAAAACACTAATAGTAACCCAGATTAGTAAGGAGATGTGTGTGTCTAAATTTCCTTTTAAAAATGGGGTCAATTTCATATACACACTGCTATAATTAAAAGAGATAACCCACAAGGACCTACCGTATAGCACAGGGAACTCTGTTCAGTATTCTGTAATAACCTAAATGGGAAAAGAACTTGAAAAAGAATAGACACATGTATAGGTATAACTGAATCACTTTGCTGTACACCTGAAACTAACACAACATTGTTAATCAACTGTACTACAATATAAAATAAAATTTTTTTAAAAGGGGGTTATCAATTTAGTTTTCTCCAGTTCATTCCAGTGATGTATTAGGGGCTTTAAAGCTGGGGCAGTTGTTTGCCTGGGACCATTTTCCTGTGGTCCGTCAATATGCAGGTTGCTCTTCCTTTGCCCCTCTTCTCTCTTGTGACTACTTTTCTCTTCCCACCAGCTTTTGGAGAAGGTCACCACCAAGAGGCCTCCCCCTGCAATGGACGACCTGGATGTAAGTAAAGCCTGCTCCTTAACCTTTCCCTTTCCTTTTACCCCTTAAAAATAAGATACTAGAAAGCTCCTGTCCCAGTCTCTAGCACATAGTGGTTCTCAGTGCATCTTAGCCAAATCTGAATTTGACACAGAAGGTCAAATGTTCTTCTCCATGCTCTAGAAAACCCCAGTAAGACCCTTGTCCCTTCTATCTCCCCTTCTGCTTCTCCAATCTAGGGCAGACCTGGCCCTGTTGACTATCTTTATAGCTGTAAGGACCAGTAGCATTCGCTGAAATTCTGGCATTAAATGATGCATGGCACAGTGCTATTTACTGAGTACAAGTGTCTTATTTTATCATACAAAATTTAAATCCTTCCGTGTTAGGCTCCCAAGAGGTTGTGTGATTCAGAAAATTATCAAAGAAAACCTGGAGAGCTGGAGGGAGTGAGCAGCATTTGTGAACATAAATGTCCACTCTTTGCAGACTCTACAGGTGCTTTTGTCTTTTTTTTTTTCCCCCAGGATGATTCTGACAGTGCGGACGCAACAGGTAATTAACTTTCTGTGACAGCAGAGCTGGGGAGGAAGCTGTGGCTATCTTCGAGTCACTCTAACAAGCTAGGTCCTGGGTCTTTCTCAGCTCTTTGGCTGTGCGCCAGGGTCCTCTGGGATCTCCGAACTTTCCTAGAAGCTCTTTATTAAGGGTCCTCCTTCATGCTTTATTTCTATTTCCTAGGCACTTGACTATGGCTGCTGCGTCAGATGACAGGATAGGAGAGGAGTAGACAGGTGGGGCTTCTGACTTCCTACCAATTGGCTGTAATCTTTGTGTTTGGGCCACTCATCAGGGCTTTCTGGAGTATTTGAGCCTCTGTGTGTGTGTATGTGTAAGAGCAAAAGCCATAGAAGCAGGATATAGATTATAATAAATCCGTAGGAACTGTTCTGCGTCTCTTTCCTTTTTTGTACTTCTTCCTCCTAGAGGCAAGCCTCTTCCTGTCTATAGCTCCTCTCCAGTGGAGAGGTGGGTGTCAGAGATCCTGGACCTTACTGTCGAGAATGGAAGAAGAAAGATGTTGGGAGCAGACCTGTAACCAAGCTGGGGAACTTTCCCATGCCCAGATCTTCAGAGCAGAAACCAGCCTTTCACTGTATAGCTAATACTGCCACCTCTAGAACCAGCCAGAAACCCACCTTAGCTTCCTGCATACTCCAGAAATATCTTTACATGTTTGGGTTTTTTTTTTGCACTTAAAAAAAAGTTAGGCCATTTATTGGCACTAGAAGAGCATTCCTTTAAATATCTTGACACTTTTAAAGCTAATTGTTACATTAGTTAATGCCTATGTCTGTTTACTGCTCTATTCACCAGCTACCCCATTCATCCACAAACATTTTCTGAGGGCCCAGTGTGTACTTAAATTGTGACTTAAACAAAATGCAACACTCAGGCTTTGCCCTTGAATTCACGGTAAAGTACTGAGATTTGTTAAAAAAAATTAAAATCTAAAGTTTATTTCAGTAATATATGGACATAGTTTAAAAAATTAAATAGTATAGAAGGGTGTAAAATTTAAAGTAGAATTTGCACTCCCTCAACAGCTGTAACCACTGTTAACAGTTTCTTCAATAAATTTATATATTTATGTCTATATCTTTATATCTATATATTATACCTGTTACAGATTCCATAATACCTATAATTTATATTATATAATTATATAGTTATATATAAAACATACAACATATCTGGAACATAAACAATATCATGTATTGTTTATATACAGTACAATCTATCATTATATTAAAATTTAACACATATAGGCAAATGCAGTGCATCTGTGTGTACACAATGGGAATCATACTATTAATATACATCTTGTACCCTGCTTTTTTTCACTTAATATGTATTGGAGCTCTTTCTAAATGAGTATACATAGATCTGACTCTTCTTTATGGCTACATGGTATTCAGTTGAATATATTTTCCATAATTTAACTGGTTCCTTATCAAGGGATATTTAAGTTGTTGTTAGTCTTTTTCAGTTTTCAAACAAGGCTGCAAGGAACAGTTTAAAAAGTAGATCCTTACATGTTTGGCAAGAATATCTGTAGGGTAAGTTTCTTTTTTTTTTTTTTCCCGGCCACACCACGCGACTTGCAGGATCTTAGTTCCCCAACCAGGGATTGAACCTGAGCCCTGGCAGTGGAAGCACCAAGTCCTAACTGCTGGACCACCAGGGAATTCCTATAGGGTAAATTTCTAGAAGTAGAATTGCTAGGTCAAAGAGCAGATAAACATTTTGAAAGCTGTTGCCAAGTTGCTTTTAGATGAAATCATACCAATTTTCACTTCCACCAAGAGTGCTCCATTCTCCAAAACCTTTTAGATATTTGCTAAGATAAAATTATACTTGGTTTAATTTGCTTCATTTTTTTTCTTGCCACGACACAGGACTTGAGTGATCTTAGTTCCCCAACCAGGGATTGAACCCAGGCCCTCAGCAGTGAGAGTATAGAATCCTAACCACTGGACTGCCAGGGAAGTCCCTGGTTTAATTTGCTTTAAATTATGAGATTGCTCATTGTTTATTAGTGATTAATATTTCTTTTAATGTGCTCTGTCCGTGTCTTTTGCCCACTTTGATATTGACATTAGTTCTTAAACTTAAAAAATAACATAACGCAAATCTGTATTTGTATCGTGCTTTACAATTTACTAAGTATTTTAATATCATCTCATTAAAAATTTTGAACTTCATATCAACCTTGTAAAATAATTAAGTCTTCTCTCAATAGGTGCTCAAACAGGTCACAATAAGTGGCAAAGCTGGGACTTGAACTTCTATAGCATATGTGCCCTTGCCCACAATTCTGAAAACCGAAAATTTCTAAAGACTGACTTAAAAAAAAAATTAACACCAAAACTCATCCGGCAGCAAAACATGACCTAAAATGATGTGAGGCTATTTATAGTCTTTGTTTATTCCATTTAGCGTATTTATTTCTCAGCATAAATATTAATACGTTTGATCACACGGAATTGCTCCAGAGTTCCAAATGGAACACATTACGTAACACATGGGTATGGTCTGCATTACTGCCTAAAATCAGAAAAACCCTATATTCTGAAACATCTGGGAACTTCAAGCTTTTTATTACTCGATTTAAAAGAGCAGAAAGTTAATCTTAACTTTTAATCCATTTGACGTTTTAAGGCACCAATTGCAGTTAAACTTCTGTTAACCTCTTTATTTGCACTGTCCAATCCCGTAGCAATGGTCACACGTGATTATTGAGTACTTGAATGTTGCTAGTCCGAACTGAGATGTGCTGTAAGTGTAAAATACATACCAGGTTTCGAAAATCTTGTACGGGGGGGAAAAACTCACTTATTATAAAATACACATTACATGATGAAATAATATTTTGGATATGGTGATTTAAATAGGGACTTCCCTGGTGGCGCAGTGGATAAGATCCCAGTGCTCCCAATGCAGGGGGGCGGGTTCGATCCCTTGTCAGGGAACTAGATCCCACACGCATGCTGCAACTAAGAGTTCGCATGCCACAGCTAAGGAGCCCGCCTGACGCAACTAAGACCGAGTGCAACCAAATAAATAATTAATTAATTTTAAATAAAGAGCTTTAAAGAAAAATTAACGTATGTGGCTTGCATTACATTTCCATTGGGCGACGTTGCTGTCTATCCAAGCCAGTACCATCCCCACTTCTATCAGGCGGGCTTCCGCGGGGCCGAATTACGTACATCCCTGGGGTCCAACAGGGCCAAACAAAGTGCTATGACAAGTTCAGGCCGCAGTTTTGTTCTGTCTTGTCTTCTGGTTTTCTTCAACGTCTTAAAATAGTCCCTCAACAACCCTGAGCGCCTGCATTTCGCGTTTTCAATAAATTTGTCCAAACCACACCCCGTTCTTTGCTTCTGCGCAGAGACGCGCCCGGAATGAAGATTGTCCCGCTTCGCTCTCCGTCCGGGGCCAGGCGTTTCAGTGTGCAGGGTTATCGGCGTCCTGGGAGACAGCAGCGATGGCGTTCCAGTGTCAGCGGGACAGCTACGCCAGGGAGGTACGGCCGGCGGGCGGGATACCTGATGCTCCGAGCGGGTGCGGCGGTGCGGGGAAGAGGGCGCCGCGTGGAGGGGGCACCGAGCTGGATTCAGTCCCGGTGCGCTGAGGGTTGGGGTCCGGGCTTACTCTCGCATCCCTCTCTGCCCAGTTCACCACCACCGTGGTCTCCTGCAGTCCCGCGGAGCTGCA
Source organism: Hyperoodon ampullatus (assembly GCF_949752795.1). Classification (NCBI taxonomy): domain Eukaryota; kingdom Metazoa; phylum Chordata; class Mammalia; order Artiodactyla; family Ziphiidae; genus Hyperoodon; species Hyperoodon ampullatus. The sequence goes on along the minus strand of NC_136932.1, from coordinate 7,369,120 downwards.
GACCGAAGGAAGCAACGGCAAGAAGGAAGTGCTGAGCGGTTTCCACGTGGTGCTGGAAGACACGCTGCTTTTCCCCGAGGGCGGGGGACAGGTACCAGGCCCGTCCCTTCCCCTTTCCTTCTCCCCCCTCCCAGGAAGCCCCTAATTCTTTCCGAGCAGGTCAGAAATGCTCTCCTGGTCCTCAGTCCCAGCTGTAATGAATACATATGGAAATTAGTTCAATTTAGTTCATTTGTTCATTCAGCAGGTATTTATCAACAAATAGTTATCTGTCCGTAACGAATGCTGGGTACTAATTCAAGCTCTAAGGATAAAAGCTGAACAAGAAAGCGTCTCTGCATACGTAGAATATTTATTGTAGAAAACAGACAAAACGGAGAATAGATAAGTAGTATGCCAGTATGATAAATGCTATAAAGAAAATTAAAGGTCGAGGGAAAGAGAGTGATGGGATGGCCTCCTAGGTAGGGGGCAAGTTATTTCAGTCGAGAACTAAGTGAGGTGAGGGGGTAATCCATTGCCATTACCTAGTGGTGCTGGTGGGGGGTGGGGAGTATTCCGGGGAGGGAGAATAAGTGCAAAGGACCTGAGGTAGGAATTCGATTAGGGTGTTTGGCATGGACTGAAAAAGTTTCCCCTGAAAGAGCACAACAGAGGGCAGACTTATCAGTGCTGTGATGGGGTAGGGACAAGGTCCAATGAGAACATGGGAAAGGAGAATAATAACACCAAAGGTGGGCATTGTGGGAGAGGCTTTCCCAGCCGAAAGAATAGCACAAAGGCAGGGAAGCCTGTAAGAATCTGACAAGTCTAGTTAACTGCAAAATAGTCCCATATAGTTGGAGCCTCTGGTGTGTGTTGATGACAGGCTGGAGATGGCTTTGGAAAGATAAGTGGGGGCCAGTTCAGAGGTCCTTGAAGGATGTGTTAAGGTGTGTGGACTTCATTCAGGAAGCTGTGGTGAGCCATGGAAGTACTTAGGCAAAGAAATGATGTGAGAGAACATATTCAGTAAACTTGATTATGAGAAACTTCCAATTTTTCCCAGCATGGAGGTTTTCTGATCTGCTGAAGGAAAACCTGTGCCCTCAGGTATCCATAGCAGGTCTCATTTTACATATCACCTCTTCCAGGAAGTCTTCCCTGATTCCCCAAGACTGTTAGGTTCCTTTTCTTTGAGCTCCTCTAAAACAAGGTACTTTTTTGAACTGTGGCATGTTGTAGATCATATTGCAGCTGCCTGTTAGCATGTCTCTATTCTTCTCCAGACTTTTCAGTTCCATGAGGGACCATGTCTTATTGACATTGTATTCTTGGGTAGGCACAGTGTCTTGTAAGCCGTTGATATTTTGTAATATTTGATATTTTTCATGAATATTTTTGAATTTAATTCTAGTAGCAGTGTAGAAGATAGAGTGGAAGAAGGGAGAAAAATTCAGGTCAGTTTGGAAACGATTGAAAGATAAAAATCTAAACCAAGGCATTGAGAGTGAGGATTAAGTTTCTTTGGGTTTTACTAAAATTTTCGTTGCTGTAGTTACATTTTTTTCCAAATTTTATTTATTTATTTGTTTTCGAGCTCCATGTGCTATACAGTAGGTTTTCATTAGTTATCTATTTTATGCTGTAGTTACAATTTTTGTATTCATTCTGTTATTTTGTTCTGAAGAACAAAAGGTGTTCCAAGTGAAGAGTATAGAGGGAGTCCCCTATGAACAAAGTGGACCACCTCACTTGGCGTTGCTTCTTCTCCCTTAGGGAAGCTCAAATTCTGGGTGTGTTTCTCACAAACTTTTGCTAGAGGGTCTTTGTATCCAGGAGTTAGGGTGAGCCCTACCTACTACCACCGATTATTTTTACTTCTTTCCCCAGCCTGATGACCGTGGTACAATCAATGACATCTCTGTGCTGAGAGTGACCCGCCGGGGCGCCCAGGCTGATCATTTCACCCAGACACCTCTGACCCCTGGGACTGAGGTACAGGTCCGGGTGGACTGGGAACGGAGGTTTGACCACATGCAGCAGCATTCAGGTAGGTGGGGTGGGATGGGGCAGTTGCTGCGTGTGGGAATGTCACGATGATTGAGACGTGGCTTGGGTCCTCTAGGAGTTAACCTTTTGGAAGAGACAGACATATTCAGAATCAGCTCCAGTTCAGGCAAGATGTGATGAATGTTATAACAGCAAAATGAGCAGTTAAAGTATTAGAATAACTGCTGCATTTAAGTATTACTAACTTCCCACTTGATATCTATATCTGTGTATGTCTCATAGGCTTCTTAAACTCAAAATGTCCCGAATGGAATTAAAACGCCACCCCCTCCCCCAGATCTGGTCTTCTCTTCGCCTCCACTATGTTCATTGCATGGCATCAGCATCCACCCAGTTGCTCAAATCCTGGAAGTCAGTTCAGACGCTTCTTTAGGGATAGCCAATCAATCTGAGTCATGTCGGTTTATTTTCTAAATACTTCTCTATCTGCTTCCACTGTCAACACAGTCATCCTCGTCCCAGCTCTCATTGTCTCTCCCCAGCCCTCTGTAACAGCCTCCCGGCTAGTCTCCCCATGTTCATTCTTGTCTCTTTGCAACCCATTCTCCACAAAGCAGCCAGAATATTTTTTAAAAATGAAAGTCTGGGGCTTCCCTGGTGGTGCAGTGGTTGAGAGTCCGCCTGCCGATGCAGGGGACATGGGTTCATGCCCCGGTCCGGGAAGATCCCACATGCTGCGGAGCGGCTGGGCCCGTGGGCCATGGCCGCTGAGCCTGCGCATCCGGAGCCTGTGCTCCACAACGGGAGAGGCCACAGCAGTGAGAGGCCCGCGTATCGCAAAAAAAAAAAAAAAAAGAAAGAAAGTCTGATCAGGCCACTCCCCTGCTTTAAAGCTTTTCAGGGCTTCCCTGGTGGCGCAGTGGTTGAGAGTCCGCCTGCCGATGCAGGGGACGCGGGTTCGTGCCCCGGTCCGGGAAGATCCCACATGCCGCGGAGCAGCTGGGCCCATGAGCCATGGCCGCTGAGCCTGCGCGTCCGGAGCCTGTGCTCCGCAACGGGAGAGGCCACAACAGTGAGAGGCCCGCGTACCGCATAAAAAAAAAACAAAAAAAGCTTTTCAAAGGCTACCTGTAGCTCATGATGAAGCCAAGCGTCTTGCCGTGGGGCACAAGGCCTGCCTGGGCTGGCGCTCATCTAGTGCTCCAGCCTCACCCGGTGCTCCTGCCTCCCGCTCTCTGCATCCTGGCCATGCTGGCCTTCTCTCCATTCCTTGAACACATCCTGCTTCTTCCTCCTTCAAGGCCTTTGGCTGTCTTGTTCCCTTTGCCTTCACAGTTGATTCCTTCTCCTCCTCCTCGCTGTCATCGATCAGGGATAGCGCTGTATCGATCAGGGATAGCGCTGTATCTCTAGTGCCAAGCCCTGTGCCTTGCACGTGGTAGGCACTTGATAAATTTTTGTTGAGGGAATGAATCTGGCACAATTAGAACTCGAGTTCAAATCCTGCCTCTGACGAGCTACTGTTGCCTTGGCAAGTTTGATTTCTCTAGACCTTGGTTTCCTCATTCAAGAAATGGCATCATAAAGCCTCTTGCAGAATTCTCCTGAGGGTTTTCAATAAAGTATCTCTCAAGAGTATTACCCAGTGCCAGGCAGGTCTTCAGCAGGAGAATTTCTGTGATGACATTGACACTGGGATCATGTCACTCATGATCACTTCTCACTTCTTCTCCCGTCTCCTCCTCTTTCTGCTCAGGGCAGCATCTCATCACTGCGGTTGCTGATCATCTGTTTGGGCTGAAGACAACATCATGGTGAGCAAGAGGCATAAGACTAACTGTCAGGCATGGGTCCCTGACTGCTGGCTCCTTTCCTAGTAGTGAGTCAGGGGTAGGAGGATAAAAATCTGTTGTGCTCACGTGTTCCCCTCGAAGATGGGGTGGTGGATGACTTTGTGTTTTCCCTGAGAAACGTCTCCCTTTGCTTAAAAAAGAACATGGACTTTGGAGCTCAGTGACCTAGGGGGTGAATCCCTTGCATGACCTTGATCATGTTCCTTATCACCCCTCACCGGTAAAGTGGAAATGACAGTCCCTACTTTGTGACATTTTTGTGAGGATTAAATACCAGCATTTACATGAACATGCTTTGTAAACGATAAACTTCCTTCTGTTATTAACTGTCCCCATCAGCATCCTGTGACCGCTCTACTTCTTCTTGCAGGGAGTTAGGGCGACTCCGGAGTGTCATCGAGCTGGACAGCCCCTCTGTGACTGCAGAGCAAGTAGCTGCCATCGAGCAGAGTGTCAATGAAAAAATCAGAGATCGGCTGCCTGTGTACGTGCGAGAACTGAGCCTGGATGATCCCGGTGTGGAGCAGGTGAGGGGAGAGCCAGCAGGGTGGCTCCTGGAGAGTGGCCCTCCGAGGGCTCCTCATCAAAATTCAGACAGCCCTCCTCCCTCCCTTGCGTTCCAGGTGAGGGGCCGGGGTTTGCCGGATGATCATGCTGGGCCTATTCGAGTTGTTACCATCAAGAGCGTTGATTCCAACATGTGCTGTGGGACCCACGTGAGCAATCTCAGTGACCTTCAGGTAGGTGAGGAAGGGCTCTTGAGTGCGTGGGAGAGAGGGTGTTGGAGGTCGGGGATCACAGCAGGGCTGGGAGTGATAGAGGGGGACACCTGAGGGGTCCTGAGTGAAATCACTCCTTATTGCTTCCGAGCCAGCGGGGAGGTCTTGATCTCTCCTACCCTTGGGTTCAGCACCTGCTGCGGTTTATATATGTGTGTGTGTGTGTGTGTGTGTGTTACTTCCTTGCCTCATGTAGGTCATTAAAATCCTGGGCTCTGAGAAGGGGAAAAAGAACAAAACCAACGTGACCTTTCTGGCTGGGAACCGGGTGCTGGAGTGGATGGAGAAGAGTCACAGCACTGAGAAAGCACTGACAGCTCTGCTGAAGTACGCCCCCTTCCACTGCCTCCTTTTCTCAGCACCTGGGCAGCCCGGAGCTTAGCCTTCCCACCTGTACGGCAGACAGAATACTCTGTCTTTAGGGGTAGGATGCAATCAAAAATGCTAAAGTGCTTTGGATAGTCAATCAGATGCACACAGAATGGTTTCTTCCTTTACATCCTCTTCCCCAACAGCCTGAGGCTTCCTTGGAATGTCCGCGTGTCCCATCAAGAAGGGCGCCATTGGGCTTCCCTGGTGGCGCAGTGGTTGAGAGTCCGCCTACCGATGCAGGGGACACGGGTTCGTGCCCCGGTCCGGGAGGATCCCACATGCCGCGGAGCGGCTGGGCCCGTGACCCGTGGCCGCTGAGCCTGCGCGTCCGGAGCCTGTGCTCCGCAGCGGGAGAGGCCACAACAGTGAGAGGCCCACGTACCGCAAAAAAAAAAAGAAGGGCGCCATTGATTTACGCCTGACACCAAAAGCAGTTGGAAAACTGGACAGGCCTCCATGAACCTTTCTCTTTCAGGTGTGGACCAGGGGATCACGTGGAGGCAGTGAAAAAGCTGCAGAACTCCAGCAAGCTCCTGCAGAAGGTGCTTTATCCATGGAGGGTGGCGAGGGTGCGGGCCCTGCCTGGAAGAGGCTCCCCAGACTCGGCCCCTCCGCCGAACTGGATGTGCAGCATGTCAGTGGGCAGTGAGTGGGGAGGGGAGGGGTGGAGAGATGGTGCTCTCTCTGGTTACCCTTTCCCCACCTGTCAACTGAGTTATGGCATCCTTTTCAGAACAACCTGAATCTGCTCAGAGACCTGGCTGTGCACATCGCCCACAGCCTCAGGAACAGCCCAGACTGGGGAGGTGTGGTCACATTACACAGGTGAGGCCAGGGGCGCTAGGCTTAGGGCTCAGCCTCTCCCCTGTACGCAGTGCAGAGTGGGAGGCGGGTCGGCCCTGGTGTTCTTAAGGCTGAGAAGACCCGAAGAAGTGTGTTGCCTTGCAGATTTCCTGGGTTTGATGTAAACATCTTCACTGTAACTTTCATTAGAGCCTTCCCTCATCTCCTTTGCCATCTAACAGGTCTCCACTTACCCGGGTGAATCCTGTTTAAGGGAGACAGAAACAAATGCAAAACTTGTTATAACGTGCCGAGGCTTAGGAAGATGCCAGGCTGGCCCTCAGAGAGCACTCTCTTTCCCTGGGACTTTACACAAAAGGCAGCAGTGTGGCCAGCCTCACGAGGAGGAGCTGGGCTTCCTAGCTCCCCTTGCAACTTGGATCTGATGTCTTTGCCCTTTGTTTTAGGAAGGAGGGTGATTCTGAGTTCATGAATATCATCGCCAATGAGATTGGGTCAGAGGTAAGAGGAGCATGAGGTTCTCTGTCCGCCCCGGGTGGAGACCTGATGAGGGGCGTCAGGTTAGCTGAGGTCCCTCTGCATGAACACATGAAGAATAGGGAACAGAAATTAATTCAACGCTATTTTCTCAGCACTGACTCTGAGCCAGGCTCTGTTTTAGGTGCCAAGCTCGGTCAATGG